>NW_026988643.1:0-226034 GCF_030222135.1 Aotus nancymaae
TATTGGGCTGAAAAAACGCCTGTTTTGAAACTCTGCACAGAAAGGGTTTGCAGACTGCTGAATCCACACACGGGTTTAACTCTGGAAGTTGAGTGCACACATTGACAACCGTTCTGTTAGATAGCTGCGTTTTGGATTTAGAAGCAGATATTTCCCTGTGCTTTCTGCTGTTTCTTCCATAGGCCGGTATTGGGCTGAAAACGCCTGTTTTGAAACTCTGCACAGAAAGGGTTTGCAGACTGCTGAATCCACACACGGGTTTAACCTGGAAGTTGAGTGCACACATTGACAACCGTTCTGTTAGATAGCTGCGTTTTGGATTTACAAGCAGATATTTCCCTGTGCTTTCTGCTGTTTCTTCCATAGGCCGGTATTGGGCTGAAAACGCCTGTTTTGAAACTCTGCACAGAAACGGTTTGCAGACTGCTGAATCCACACACGGGTTTAACTCTGGAAGTTGAGTGCACACATTGACAACCGTTCTGTTAGATAGCCGCGTTTTGGATTTAGAAGCAGATATTTCCCTGTGCTTTCTGCTGTTTCTTCCGTAGGCCGGTATTGGGCTGAAAACGCCTGTTTTGAAACTCTGCACAGAAAGGGTTTGCAGACTGCTGAATCCACACACGGGTTTAACTCTGGAAGTTGAGTGCACACATTGACAACCGTTCTGTTAGATAGCTGCGTTTTGGATTTAGAAGCAGATATTTCCCTGTGCTTTCTGCTGTTTCTTCCATAGGCCGGTATTGGGCTGAAAACGCCTGTTTTGAAACTCTGCACAGAAAGGGTTTGCAGACTGCTGAATCCACACACGGGTTTAACTCTGGAAGTTGAGTGCACACATTGACAACCGTTCTGTTAGATAGCTGCGTTTTGGATTTAGAAGCAGATATTTCCCTGTGCTTTCTGCTGTTTCTTCCGTAGGCCGGTATTGGGCTGAAAACGCCTGTTTTGAAACTCTGCACAGAAAGGGTTTGCAGACTGCTGAATCCACACACGGGTTTAACTCTGGAAGTTGAGTGCACACATTGACAACCGTTCTGTTAGATAGCTGCGTTTTGGATTTAGAAGCAGATATTTCCCTGTGCTTTCTGCTGTTTCTTCCATAGGCCGGTATTGGGCTGAAAACGCCTGTTTTGAAACTCTGCACAGAAAGGGTTTGCAGACTGCTGAATCCACACACGGG
This sequence comes from Aotus nancymaae, assembly GCF_030222135.1. Classification (NCBI taxonomy): domain Eukaryota; kingdom Metazoa; phylum Chordata; class Mammalia; order Primates; family Aotidae; genus Aotus; species Aotus nancymaae. The sequence continues at coordinate 1,184 of NW_026988643.1, forward strand.
TTTAACTCTGGAAGTTGAGTGCACACATTGACAACCGTTCTGTTAGATAGCTGCGTTTTGGATTTAGAAGCAGATATTTCCCTGTGCTTTCTGCTGTTTCTTCCATAGGCCGGTATTGGGCTGAAAACGCCTGTTTTGAAACTCTGCACAGAAAGGGTTTGCAGACTGCTGAATCCACACACGGGTTTAACTCTGGAAGTTGAGTGCACACATTGACAACCGTTCTGTTAGATAGCTGCGTTTTGGATTTAGAAGCAGATATTTCCCTGTGCTTTCTGCTGTTTCTTCCGTAGGCCGGTATTGGGCTGAAAACGCCTGTTTTGAAACTCTGCACAGAAAGGGTTTGCAGACTGCTGAATCCACACACGGGTTTAACTCTGGAAGTTGAGTGCACACATTGACAACCGTTCTGTTAGATAGCTGCGTTTTGGATTTAGAAGCAGATATTTCCCTGTGCTTTCTGCTGTTTCTTCCGTAGGCCGGTATTGGGCTGAAAACGCCTGTTTTGAAACTCTGCACAGAAAGGGTTTGCAGACTGCTGAATCCACACATGGGTTTAACTCTGGAAGTTGAGTGCACACATTGACAACCGTTCTGTTAGATAGCTGCGTTTTGGATTTAGAAGCAGATATTTCCCTGTGCTTTCTGCTGTTTCTTCCATAGGCCGGTATTGGGCTGAAAACGCCTGTTTTGAAACTCTGCACAGAAAGGGTTTGCAGACTGCTGAATCCACACACGGGTTTAACTCTGGAAGTTGAGTGCACACATTGACAACCGTTCTGTTAGATAGCTGCGTTTTGGATTTAGAAGCAGATATTTCCCTGTGCTTTCTGCTGTTTCTTCCATAGGCCGGTATTGGGCTGAAAACGCCTGTTTTGAAACTCTGCACAGAAAGGGTTTGCAGACTGCTGAATCCACACACGGGTTTAACTCTGGAAGTTGAGTGCACACATTGACAACCGTTCTGTTAGATAGCTGCGTTTTGGATTTAGAAGCAGATATTTCCCTGTGCTTTCTGCTGTTTCTTCCGTAGGCCGGTATTGGGCTGAAAACGCCTGTTTTGAAACTCTGCACAGAAAGGGTTTGCAGACTGCTGAATCCACACACGGGTTTAACTCTGGAAGTTGAGTGCACACATTGACAACCGTTCTGTTAGATAGCTGCGTTTTGGATTTAGAAGCAGATATTTCCCTGTGCTTTCTGCTGTTTCTTCCATAGGCCGGTATTGGGCTGAAAACGCCTGTTTTGAAACTCTGCACAGAAAGGGTTTGCAGACTGCTGAATCCACACACGGGTTTAACTCTGGAAGTTGAGTGCACACATTGACAACCGTTCTGTTAGATAGCTGCGTTTTGGATTTAGAAGCAGATATTTCCCTGTGCTTTCTGCTGTTTCTTCCATAGGCCGGTATTGGGCTGAAAACGCCTGTTTTGAAACTCTGCACAGAAAGGGTTTGCAGACTGCTGAATCCACACACGGGTTTAACTCTGGAAGTTGAGTGCACACATTGACAACCGTTCTGTTAGATAGCTGCGTTTTGGATTTAGAAGCAGATATTTCCCTGTGCTTTCTGCTGTTTCTTCCATAGGCCGGTATTGGGCTGAAAACGCCTGTTTTGAAACTCTGCACAGAAAGGGTTTGCAGACTGCTGAATCCACACACGGGTTTAACTCTGGAAGTTGAGTGCACACATTGACAACCGTTCTGTTAGATAGCCGCGTTTTGGATTTAGAAGCAGATATTTCCCTGTGCTTTCTGCTGTTTCTTCCATAGGCCGGTATTGGGCTGAAAACGCCTGTTTTGAAACTCTGCACAGAAAGGGTTTGCAGACTGCTGAATCCACACACGGGTTTAACTCTGGAAGTTGAGTGCACACATTGACAACCGTTCTGTTAGATAGCTGCGTTTTGGATTTAGAAGCAGATATTTCCCTGTGCTTTCTGCTGTTTCTTCCATAGGCCGGTATTGGGCTGAAAACGCCTGTTTTGAAACTCTGCACAGAAAGGGTTTGCAGACTGCTGAATCCACACACGGGTTTAACTCTGGAAGTTGAGTGCACACATTGACAACCGTTCTGTTAGATAGCTGCGTTTTGGATTTACAAGCAGATATTTCCCTGTGCTTTCTGCTGTTTCTTCCATAGGCCGGTATTGGGCTGAAAACGCCTGTTTTGAAACTCTGCACAGAAAGGGTTTGCAGACTGCTGAATCCACACACGGGTTTAACTCTGGAAGTTGAGTGCACACATTGACAACCGTTCTGTTAGATAGCCGCGTTTTGGATTTAGAAGCAGATATTTCCCTGTGCTTTCTGCTGTTTCTTCCGTAGGCCGGTATTGGGCTGAAAACGCCTGTTTTGAAACTCTGCACAGAAAGGGTTTGCAGACTGCTGAATCCACACACGGGTTTAACTCTGGAAGTTGAGTGCACACATTGACAACCGTTCTGTTAGATAGCTGCGTTTTGGATTTAGAAGCAGATATTTCCCTGTGCTTTCTGCTGTTTCTTCCATAGGCCGGTATTGGGCTGAAAACGCCTGTTTTGAAACTCTGCACAGAAAGGGTTTGCAGACTGCTGAATCCACACACGGGTTTAACTCTGGAAGTTGAGTGCACACATTGACAACCGTTCTGTTAGATAGCTGCGTTTTGGATTTAGAAGCAGATATTTCCCTGTGCTTTCTGCTGTTTCTTCCGTAGGCCGGTATTGGGCTGAAAACGCCTGTTTTGAAACTCTGCACAGAAAGGGTTTGCAGACTGCTGAATCCACACACGGGTTTAACTCTGGAAGTTGAGTGCACACATTGACAACCGTTCTGTTAGATAGCTGCGTTTTGGATTTAGAAGCAGATATTTCCCTGTGCTTTCTGCTGTTTCTTCCATAGGCCGGTATTGGGCTGAAAACGCCTGTTTTGAAACTCTGCACAGAAAGGGTTTGCAGACTGCTGAATCCACACACGGGTTTAACTCTGGAAGTTGAGTGCACACATTGACAACCGTTCTGTTAGATAGCTGCGTTTTGGATTTAGAAGCAGATATTTCCCTGTGCTTTCTGCTGTTTCTTCCATAGGCCGGTATTGGGCTGAAAACGCCTGTTTTGAAACTCTGCACAGAAAGGGTTTGCAGACTGCTGAATCCACACACGGGTTTAACTCTGGAAGTTGAGTGCACACATTGACAACCGTTCTGTTAGATAGCTGCGTTTTGGATTTAGAAGCAGATATTTCCCTGTGCTTTCTGCTGTTTCTTCCGTAGGCCGGTATTGGGCTGAAAACGCCTGTTTTGAAACTCTGCACAGAAAGGGTTTGCAGACTGCTGAATCCACACACGGGTTTAACTCTGGAAGTTGAGATGCACACATTGACAACCGTTCTGTTAGATAGCTGCGTTTTGGATTTAGAAGCAGATATTTCCCTGTGCTTTCTGCTGTTTCTTCCGTAGGCCGGTATTGGGCTGAAACGCCTGTTTTGAAACTCTGCACAGAAAAGGGTTTGCAGACTGCTGAATCCACACATGGGTTTAACTCTGGAAGTTGAGTGCACACATTGACAACCGTTCTGTTAGATAGCTGCGTTTTGGATTTAGAAGCAGATATTTCCCTGTGCTTTCTGCTGTTTCTTCCATAGGCCGGTATTGGGCTGAAAACGCCTGTTTTGAAACTCTGCACAGAAAGGGTTTGCAGACTGCTGAATCCACACACGGGTTTAACTCTGGAAGTTGAGTGCACACATTGACAACCGTTCTGTTAGATAGCTGCGTTTTGGATTTAGAAGCAGATATTTCCCTGTGCTTTCTGCTGTTTCTTCCATAGGCCGGTATTGGGCTGAAAACGCCTGTTTTGAAACTCTGCACAGAAAGGGTTTGCAGACTGCTGAATCCACACACGGGTTTAACTCTGGAAGTTGAGTGCACACATTGACAACCGTTCTGTTAGATGCTGCGTTTTGGATTTAGAAGCAGATATTTCCCTGTGCTTTCTGCTCTTTGTTCCATAGGCCGGTATTGGGCTGAAAACGCCTGTTTTGAAACTCTGCACAGAAAGGGTTTGCAGACAGCTGAATCCACACACGGGTTTAACTCTGGAAGTTGAGTGCACACATTGACAACCGTCTCTGTTAGATAGCTGCGTTTTGGATTTACAAGCAGATATTTCCCTGTGCTTTCTGCTGTTTCTTCCATAGGCCGGTATTGGGCTGAAAACGCGCTGTTTTGAAACTCTGCACAGAAAGGGTTTGCAGACTGCTGAATCCACACACGGGTTTAACTCTGGAAGTTGAGTGCACACATTGACAAACCGTTCTGTTAGATAGCTGCGTTTTGGATTTAGAAGCAGATATTTCCCTGTGCTTTCTGCTGTTTCTTCCATAGGCCGGTATTGGGCTGAAAACGCCTGTTTTGAAACTCTGCACAGAAAGGGTTTGCAGACTGCTGAATCCACACACGGGTTTAACTCTGGAAGTTGAGTGCACACATTGACAACCGTTCTGTTAGATAGCTGCGTTTTGGATTTAGAAGCAGATATTTCCCTGTGCTTTCTGCTGTTTCTTCCATAGGCCGGTATTGGGCTGAAAACGCCTGTTTTGAAACTCTGCACAGAAAGGGTTTGCAGACTGCTGAATCCACACACGGGTTTAACTCTGGAAGTTGAGTGCACACATTGACAACCGTTCTGTTAGATAGCTGCGTTTTGGATTTAGAAGCAGATATTTCCCTGTGCTTTCTGCTGTTTCTTCCATAGGCCGGTATTGGGCTGAAAACGCCTGTTTTGAAACTCTGCACAGAAAGGGTTTGCAGACTGCTGAATCCACACACGGGTTTAACTCTGGAAGTTGAGTGCACACATTGACAACCGTTCTGTTAGATAGCTGCGTTTTGGATTTAGAAGCAGATATTTCCCTGTGCTTTCTGCTGTTTCTTCCATAGGCCGGTATTGGGCTGAAAACGCCTGTTTTGAAACTCTGCACAGAAAGGGTTTGCAGACTGCTGAATCCACACACGGGTTTAACTCTGGAAGTTGAGTGCACACATTGACAACCGTTCTGTTAGATAGCTGCGTTTTGGATTTACAAGCAGATATTTCCCTGTGCTTTCTGCTGTTTCTTCCATAGGCCGGTATTGGGCTGAAAACGCCTGTTTTGAAACTCTGCACAGAAACGGTTTGCAGACTGCTGAATCCACACACGGGTTTAACTCTGGAAGTTGAGTGCACACATTGACAACCGTTCTGTTAGATAGCCGCGTTTTGGATTTAGAAGCAGATATTTCCCTGTGCTTTCTGCTGTTTCTTCCGTAGGCCGGTATTGGGCTGAAAACGCCTGTTTTGAAACTCTGCACAGAAAGGGTTTGCAGACTGCTGAATCCACACACGGGTTTAACTCTGGAAGTTGAGTGCACACATTGACAACCGTTCTGTTAGATAGCTGCGTTTTGGATTTAGAAGCAGATATTTCCCTGTGCTTTCTGCTGTTTCTTCCATAGGCCGGTATTGGGCTGAAAACGCCTGTTTTGAAACTCTGCACAGAAAGGGTTTGCAGACTGCTGAATCCACACACGGGTTTAACTCTGGAAGTTGAGTGCACACATTGACAACCGTTCTGTTAGATAGCTGCGTTTTGGATTTAGAAGCAGATATTTCCCTGTGCTTTCTGCTGTTTCTTCCGTAGGCCGGTATTGGGCTGAAAACGCCTGTTTTGAAACTCTGCACAGAAAGGGTTTGCAGACTGCTGAATCCACACACGGGTTTAACTCTGGAAGTTGAGTGCACACATTGACAACCGTTCTGTTAGATAGCTGCGTTTTGGATTTAGAAGCAGATATTTCCCTGTGCTTTCTGCTGTTTCTTCCGTAGGCCGGTATTGGGCTGAAAACGCCTGTTTTGAAACTCTGCACAGAAAGGGTTTGCAGACTGCTGAATCCACACACGGGTTTAACTCTGGAAGTTGAGTGCACACATTGACAACCGTTCTGTTAGATAGCTGCGTTTTGGATTTAGAAGCAGATATTTCCCTGTGCTTTCTGCTGTTTCTTCCATAGGCCGGTATTGGGCTGAAAACGCCTGTTTTGAAACTCTGCACAGAAAGGGTTTGCAGACTGCTGAATCCACACACGGGTTTAACTCTGGAAGTTGAGTGCACACATTGACAACCGTTCTGTTAGATAGCTGCGTTTTGGATTTAGAAGCAGATATTTCCCTGTGCTTTCTGCTGTTTCTTCCATAGGCCGGTATTGGGCTGAAAACGCCTGTTTTGAAACTCTGCACAGAAAGGGTTTGCAGACTGCTGAATCCACACACGGGTTTAACTCTGGAAGTTGAGTGCACACATTGACAACCGTTCTGTTAGATAGCTGCGTTTTGGATTTAGAAGCAGATATTTCCCTGTGCTTTCTGCTGTTTCTTCCATAGGCCGGTATTGGGCTGAAAACGCCTGTTTTGAAACTCTGCACAGAAAGGGTTTGCAGACTGCTGAATCCACACACGGGTTTAACTCTGGAAGTTGAGTGCACACATTGACAACCGTTCTGTTAGATAGCTGCGTTTTGGATTTAGAAGCAGATATTTCCCTGTGCTTTCTGCTGTTTCTTCCATAGGCCGGTATTGGGCTGAAAACGCCTGTTTTGAAACTCTGCACAGAAAGGGTTTGCAGACTGCTGAATCCACACACGGGTTTAACTCTGGAAGTTGAGTGCACACATTGACAACCGTTCTGTTAGATAGCTGCGTTTTGGATTTAGAAGCAGATATTTCCCTGTGCTTTCTGCTGTTTCTTCCGTAGGCCGGTATTGGGCTGAAAACGCCTGTTTTGAAACTCTGCACAGAAAGGGTTTGCAGACTGCTGAATCCACACATGGGTTTAACTCTGGAAGTTGAGTGCACACATTGACAACCGTTCTGTTAGATAGCTGCGTTTTGGATTTAGAAGCAGATATTTCCCTGTGCTTTCTGCTGTTTCTTCCATAGGCCGGTATTGGGCTGAAAACGCCTGTTTTGAAACTCTGCACAGAAAGGGTTTGCAGACTGCTGAATCCACACACGGGTTTAACTCTGGAAGTTGAGTGCACACATTGACAACCGTTCTGTTAGATAGCTGCGTTTTGGATTTAGAAGCAGATATTTCCCTGTGCTTTCTGCTGTTTCTTCCATAGGCCGGTATTGGGCTGAAAACGCCTGTTTTGAAACTCTGCACAGAAAGGGTTTGCAGACTGCTGAATCCACACACGGGTTTAACTCTGGAAGTTGAGTGCACACATTGACAACCGTTCTGTTAGATAGCTGCGTTTTGGATTTAGAAGCAGATATTTCCCTGTGCTTTCTGCTCTTTGTTCCATAGGCCGGTATTGGGCTGAAAACGCCTGTTTTGAAACTCTGCACAGAAAGGGTTTGCAGACAGCTGAATCCACACACGGGTTTAACTCTGGAAGTTGAGTGCACACATTGACAACCGTTCTGTTAGATAGCTGCGTTTTGGATTTACAAGCAGATATTTCCCTGTGCTTTCTGCTGTTTCTTCCATAGGCCGGTATTGGGCTGAAAACGCCTGTTTTGAAACTCTGCACAGAAAGGGTTTGCAGACTGCTGAATCCACACACGGGTTTAACTCTGGAAGTTGAGTGCACACATTGACAACCGTTCTGTTAGATAGCTGCGTTTTGGATTTAGAAGCAGATATTTCCCTGTGCTTTCTGCTGTTTCTTCCATAGGCCGGTATTGGGCTGAAAACGCCTGTTTTGAAACTCTGCACAGAAAGGGTTTGCAGACTGCTGAATCCACACACGGGTTTAACTCTGGAAGTTGAGTGCACACATTGACAACCGTTCTGTTAGATAGCTGCGTTTTGGATTTAGAAGCAGATATTTCCCTGTGCTTTCTGCTGTTTCTTCCATAGGCCGGTATTGGGCTGAAAACGCCTGTTTTGAAACTCTGCACAGAAAGGGTTTGCAGACTGCTGAATCCACACACGGGTTTAACTCTGGAAGTTGAGTGCACACATTGACAACCGTTCTGTTAGATAGCTGCGTTTTGGATTTAGAAGCAGATATTTCCCTGTGCTTTCTGCTGTTTCTTCCATAGGCCGGTATTGGGCTGAAAACGCCTGTTTTGAAACTCTGCACAGAAAGGGTTTGCAGACTGCTGAATCCACACACGGGTTTAACTCTGGAAGTTGAGTGCACACATTGACAACCGTTCTGTTAGATAGCTGCGTTTTGGATTTAGAAGCAGATATTTCCCTGTGCTTTCTGCTGTTTCTTCCGTAGGCCGGTATTGGGCTGAAAACGCCTGTTTTGAAACTCTGCACAGAAAGGGTTTGCAGACTGCTGAATCCACACACGGGTTTAACTCTGGAAGTTGAGTGCACACATTGACAACCGTTCTGTTAGATAGCTGCGTTTTGGATTTAGAAGCAGATATTTCCCTGTGCTTTCTGCTGTTTCTTCCATAGGCCGGTATTGGGCTGAAAACGCCTGTTTTGAAACTCTGCACAGAAAGGGTTTGCAGACTGCTGAATCCACACACGGGTTTAACTCTGGAAGTTGAGTGCACACATTGACAACCGTTCTGTTAGATAGCTGCGTTTTGGATTTAGAAGCAGATATTTCCCTGTGCTTTCTGCTGTTTCTTCCATAGGCCGGTATTGGGCTGAAAACGCCTGTTTTGAAACTCTGCACAGAAAGGGTTTGCAGACTGCTGAATCCACACACGGGTTTAACTCTGGAAGTTGAGTGCACACATTGACAACCGTTCTGTTAGATAGCTGCGTTTTGGATTTAGAAGCAGATATTTCCCTGTGCTTTCTGCTGTTTCTTCCGTAGGCCGGTATTGGGCTGAAAACGCCTGTTTTGAAACTCTGCACAGAAAGGGTTTGCAGACTGCTGAATCCACACACGGGTTTAACTCTGGAAGTTGAGTGCACACATTGACAACCGTTCTGTTAGATAGCTGCGTTTTGGATTTAGAAGCAGATATTTCCCTGTGCTTTCTGCTGTTTCTTCCATAGGCCGGTATTGGGCTGAAAACGCCTGTTTTGAAACTCTGCACAGAAAGGGTTTGCAGACTGCTGAATCCACACACGGGTTTAACTCTGGAAGTTGAGTGCACACATTGACAACCGTTCTGTTAGATAGCTGCGTTTTGGATTTAGAAGCAGATATTTCCCTGTGCTTTCTGCTGTTTCTTCCATAGGCCGGTATTGGGCTGAAAACGCCTGTTTTGAAACTCTGCACAGAAAGGGTTTGCAGACTGCTGAATCCACACACGGGTTTAACTCTGGAAGTTGAGTGCACACATTGACAACCGTTCTGTTAGATAGCTGCGTTTTGGATTTAGAAGCAGATATTTCCCTGTGCTTTCTGCTGTTTCTTCCGTAGGCCGGTATTGGGCTGAAAACGCCTGTTTTGAAACTCTGCACAGAAAGGGTTTGCAGACTGCTGAATCCACACACGGGTTTAACTCTGGAAGTTGAGTGCACACATTGACAACCGTTCTGTTAGATAGCCGCGTTTTGGATTTAGAAGCAGATATTTCCCTGTGCTTTCTGCTGTTTCTTCCATAGGCCGGTATTGGGCTGAAAACGCCTGTTTTGAAACTCTGCACAGAAAGGGTTTGCAGACTGCTGAATCCACACACGGGTTTAACTCTGGAAGTTGAGTGCACACATTGACAACCGTTCTGTTAGATAGCTGCGTTTTGGATTTAGAAGCAGATATTTCCCTGTGCTTTCTGCTGTTTCTTCCATAGGCCGGTATTGGGCTGAAAACGCCTGTTTTGAAACTCTGCACAGAAAGGGTTTGCAGACTGCTGAATCCACACACGGCTTTAACTCTGGAAGTTGAGTGCACACATTGACAACCGTTCTGTTAGATAGCTGCGTTTTGGATTTACAAGCAGATATTTCCCTGTGCTTTCTGCTGTTTCTTCCATAGGCCGGTATTGGGCTGAAAACGCCTGTTTTGAAACTCTGCACAGAAACGGTTTGCAGACTGCTGAATCCACACACGGGTTTAACTCTGGAAGTTGAGTGCACACATTGACAACCGTTCTGTTAGATAGCCGCGTTTTGGATTTAGAAGCAGATATTTCCCTGTGCTTTCTGCTGTTTCTTCCGTAGGCCGGTATTGGGCTGAAAACGCCTGTTTTGAAACTCTGCACAGAAAGGGTTTGCAGACTGCTGAATCCACACACGGGTTTAACTCTGGAAGTTGAGTGCACACATTGACAACCGTTCTGTTAGATAGCTGCGTTTTGGATTTAGAAGCAGATATTTCCCTGTGCTTTCTGCTGTTTCTTCCATAGGCCGGTATTGGGCTGAAAACGCCTGTTTTGAAACTCTGCACAGAAAGGGTTTGCAGACTGCTGAATCCACACACGGGTTTAACTCTGGAAGTTGAGTGCACACATTGACAACCGTTCTGTTAGATAGCTGCGTTTTGGATTTAGAAGCAGATATTTCCCTGTGCTTTCTGCTGTTTCTTCCATAGGCCGGTATTGGGCTGAAAACGCCTGTTTTGAAACTCTGCACAGAAAGGGTTTGCAGACTGCTGAATCCACACACGGGTTTAACTCTGGAAGTTGAGTGCACACATTGACAACCGTTCTGTTAGATAGCTGCGTTTTGGATTTAGAAGCAGATATTTCCCTGTGCTTTCTGCTGTTTCTTCCGTAGGCCGGTATTGGGCTGAAAACGCCTGTTTTGAAACTCTGCACAGAAAGGGTTTGCAGACTGCTGAATCCACACACGGGTTTAACTCTGGAAGTTGAGTGCACACATTGACAACCGTTCTGTTAGATAGCTGCGTTTTGGATTTAGAAGCAGATATTTCCCTGTGCTTTCTGCTGTTTCTTCCGTAGGCCGGTATTGGGCTGAAAACGCCTGTTTTGAAACTCTGCACAGAAAGGGTTTGCAGACTGCTGAATCCACACACGGGTTTAACTCTGGAAGTTGAGTGCACACATTGACAACCGTTCTGTTAGATAGCTGCGTTTTGGATTTAGAAGCAGATATTTCCCTGTGCTTTCTGCTGTTTCTTCCATAGGCCGGTATTGGGCTGAAAACGCCTGTTTTGAAACTCTGCACAGAAAGGGTTTGCAGACTGCTGAATCCACACACGGGTTTAACTCTGGAAGTTGAGTGCACACATTGACAACCGTTCTGTTAGATAGCTGCGTTTTGGATTTAGAAGCAGATATTTCCCTGTGCTTTCTGCTGTTTCTTCCATAGGCCGGTATTGGGCTGAAAACGCCTGTTTTGAAACTCTGCACAGAAAGGGTTTGCAGACTGCTGAATCCACACACGGGTTTAACTCTGGAAGTTGAGTGCACACATTGACAACCGTTCTGTTAGATAGCCGCGTTTTGGATTTAGAATCAGATATTTCCCTGTGCTTTCTGCTGTTTCTTCCATAGGCCGGTATTGGGCTGAAAACGCCTGTTTTGAAACTCTGCACAGAAAGGGTTTGCAGACTGCTGAATCCACACACGGGTTTAACTCTGGAAGTTGAGTGCACACATTGACAACCGTTCTGTTAGATAGCTGCGTTTTGGATTTAGAAGCAGATATTTCCCTGTGCTTTCTGCTGTTTCTTCCATAGGCCGGTATTGGTCTGAAAACGCCTGTATTGAAACTCTGCACAGAAACGTTTTGCAGACTGCTGAATCCACACACGGGTTTAACTCTGGAAGTTGAGTGCACACATTGACAACCGTTCTGTTAGATAGCTGCGTTTTGGATTTAGAAGCAGATATTTCCCTGTGCTTTCTGCTGTTTCTTCCATAGGCCGGTATTGGTCTGAAAACGCCTGTTTTGAAACTCTGCACAGAAAGGTTTTGCAGACTGCTGAATCCACACACGGGTTTAACTCTGGAAGTTGAGTGCACACATTGACAACCGTTCTGTTAGATAGCTGCGTTTTGGATTTAGAAGCAGATATTTCCCTGTGCTTTCTGCTGTTTCTTCCATAGGCCGGTATTGGGTTGAAAACGCCTGTTTTGAAACTCTGCACAGAAAGGGTTTGCAGACTGCTGAATCCACACACGGGTTTAACTCTGGAAGTTGAGTGCACACATTGACAACCGTTCTGTTAGATAGCCGCGTTTTGGATTTACAAGCAGATATTTCCCTGTGCTTTCTGCTGTTTCTTCCATAGGCCGGTATTGGGTTGAAAACGCCTGTTTTGAAACTCTGCACAGAAACGGTTTGCAGACTGCTGAATCCACACACGGGTTTAACTCTGGAAGTTGAGTGCACACATTGACAACCGTTCTGTTAGATAGCCGCGTTTTGGATTTAGAAGCAGATATTTCCCTGTGCTTTCTGCTGTTTCTTCCATAGGCCGGTATTGGGCTGAAAACGCCTGTTTTGAAACTCTGCACAGAAAGGGTTTGCAGACTGCTGAATCCACACACGGGTTTAACTCTGGAAGTTGAGTGCACACATTGACAACCGTTCTGTTAGATAGCTGCGTTTTGGATTTAGAAGCAGATATTTCCCTGTGCTTTCTGCTGTTTCTTCCATAGGCCGGTATTGGGCTGAAAACGCCTGTTTTGAAACTCTGCACAGAAAGGGTTTGCAGACTGCTGAATCCACACACGGGTTTAACTCTGGAAGTTGAGTGCACACATTGACAACCGTTCTGTTAGATAGCTGCGTTTTGGATTTAGAAGCAGATATTTCCCTGTGCTTTCTGCTGTTTCTTCCATAGGCCGGTATTGGGCTGAAAACGCCTGTTTTGAAACTCTGCACAGAAAGGGTTTGCAGACTGCTGAATCCACACACGGGTTTAACTCTGGAAGTTGAGTGCACACATTGACAACCGTTCTGTTAGATAGCTGCGTTTTGGATTTAGAAGCAGATATTTCCCTGTGCTTTCTGCTGTTTCTTCCATAGGCCGGTATTGGGCTGAAAACGCCTGTTTTGAAACTCTGCACAGAAAGGGTTTGCAGACTGCTGAATCCACACACGGGTTTAACTCTGGAAGTTGAGTGCACACATTGACAACCGTTCTGTTAGATAGCTGCGTTTTGGATTTAGAAGCAGATATTTCCCTGTGCTTTCTGCTGTTTCTTCCATAGGCCGGTATTGGGCTGAAAACGCCTGTTTTGAAACTCTGCACAGAAACGGTTTGCAGACTGCTGAATCCACACACGGGTTTAACTCTGGAAGTTGAGTGCACACATTGACAACCGTTCTGTTAGATAGCCGCGTTTTGGATTTAGAAGCAGATATTTCCCTGTGCTTTCTGCTGTTTCTTCCGTAGGCCGGTATTGGGCTGAAAACGCCTGTTTTGAAACTCTGCACAGAAAGGGTTTGCAGACTGCTGAATCCACACACGGGTTTAACTCTGGAAGTTGAGTGCACACATTGACAACCGTTCTGTTAGATAGCTGCGTTTTGGATTTAGAAGCAGATATTTCCCTGTGCTTTCTGCTGTTTCTTCCATAGGCCGGTATTGGGCTGAAAACGCCTGTTTTGAAACTCTGCACAGAAAGGGTTTGCAGACTGCTGAATCCACACACGGGTTTAACTCTGGAAGTTGAGTGCACACATTGACAACCGTTCTGTTAGATAGCTGCGTTTTGGATTTAGAAGCAGATATTTCCCTGTGCTTTCTGCTGTTTCTTCCATAGGCCGGTATTGGGCTGAAAACGCCTGTTTTGAAACTCTGCACAGAAAGGGTTTGCAGACTGCTGAATCCACACACGGGTTTAACTCTGGAAGTTGAGTGCACACATTGACAACCGTTCTGTTAGATAGCTGCGTTTTGGATTTAGAAGCAGATATTTCCCTGTGCTTTCTGCTGTTTCTTCCGTAGGCCGGTATTGGGCTGAAAACGCCTGTTTTGAAACTCTGCACAGAAAGGGTTTGCAGACTGCTGAATCCACACACGGGTTTAACTCTGGAAGTTGAGTGCACACATTGACAACCGTTCTGTTAGATAGCTGCGTTTTGGATTTAGAAGCAGATATTTCCCTGTGCTTTCTGCTGTTTCTTCCGTAGGCCGGTATTGGGCTGAAAACGCCTGTTTTGAAACTCTGCACAGAAAGGGTTTGCAGACTGCTGAATCCACACACGGGTTTAACTCTGGAAGTTGAGTGCACACATTGACAACCGTTCTGTTAGATCCTGCGTTTTGGATTTAGAAGCAGATATTTCCCTGTGCTTTCTGCTGTTTCTTCCATAGGCCGGTATTGGGCTGAAAACGCCTGTTTTGAAACTCTGCACAGAAAGGGTTTGCAGACTGCTGAATCCACACACGGGTTTAACTCTGGAAGTTGAGTGCACACATTGACAACCGTTCTGTTAGATAGCTGCGTTTTGGATTTAGAAGCAGATATTTCCCTGTGCTTTCTGCTGTTTCTTCCATAGGCCGGTATTGGGCTGAAAACGCCTGTTTTGAAACTCTGCACAGAAAGGGTTTGCAGACTGCTGAATCCACACACGGGTTTAACTCTGGAAGTTGAGTGCACACATTGACAACCGTTCTGTTAGATAGCCGCGTTTTGGATTTAGAATCAGATATTTCCCTGTGCTTTCTGCTGTTTCTTCCATAGGCCGGTATTGGGCTGAAAACGCCTGTTTTGAAACTCTGCACAGAAAGGGTTTGCAGACTGCTGAATCCACACACGGGTTTAACTCTGGAAGTTGAGTGCACACATTGACAACCGTTCTGTTAGATAGCTGCGTTTTGGATTTAGAAGCAGATATTTCCCTGTGCTTTCTGCTGTTTCTTCCATAGGCCGGTATTGGTCTGAAAACGCCTGTATTGAAACTCTGCACAGAAAGGTTTTGCAGACTGCTGAATCCACACACGGGTTTAACTCTGGAAGTTGAGTGCACACATTGACAACCGTTCTGTTAGATAGCTGCGTTTTGGATTTAGAAGCAGATATTTCCCTGTGCTTTCTGCTGTTTCTTCCATAGGCCGGTATTGGGCTGAAAACGCCTGTTTTGAAACTCTGCACAGAAAGGTTTTGCAGACTGCTGAATCCACACACGGGTTTAACTCTGGAAGTTGAGTGCACACATTGACAACCGTTCTGTTAGATAGCTGCGTTTTGGATTTAGAAGCAGATATTTCCCTGTGCTTTCTGCTGTTTCTTCCATAGGCCGGTATTGGGTTGAAAACGCCTGTTTTGAAACTCTGCACAGAAAGGGTTTGCAGACAGCTGAATCCACACACGGGTTTAACTCTGGAAGTTGAGTGCACACATTGACAACCGTTCTGTTAGATAGCTGCGTTTTGAATTTAGAAGCAGATATTTCCCTGTGCTTTCTGCTGTTTCTTCCATAGGCCGGTATTGGGCTGAAAACGCCTGTTTTGAAACTCTGCACAGAAAGGGTTTGCAGACTGCTGAATCCACACACGGGTTTAACTCTGGAAGTTGAGTGCACACATTGACAACCGTTCTGTTAGATAGCCGCGTTTTGGATTTACAAGCAGATATTTCCCTGTGCTTTCTGCTGTTTCTTCCATAGGCCGGTATTGGGCTGAAAACGCCTGTTTTGAAACTCTGCACAGAAACGGTTTGCAGACTGCTGAATCCACACACGGGTTTAACTCTGGAAGTTGAGTGCACACATTGACAACCGTTCTGTTAGATAGCCGCGTTTTGGATTTAGAAGCAGATATTTCCCTGTGCTTTCTGCTGTTTCTTCCATAGGCCGGTATTGGGCTGAAAACGCCTGTTTTGAAACTCTGCACAGAAAGGGTTTGCAGACTGCTGAATCCACACACGGGTTTAACTCTGGAAGTTGAGTGCACACATTGACAACCGTTCTGTTAGATAGCTGCGTTTTGGATTTAGAAGCAGATATTTCCCTGTGCTTTCTGCTGTTTCTTCCGTAGGCCGGTATTGGGCTGAAAACGCCTGTTTTGAAACTCTGCACAGAAAGGGTTTGCAGACTGCTGAATCCACACACGGGTTTAACTCTGGAAGTTGAGTGCACACATTGACAACCGTTCTGTTAGATAGCTGCGTTTTGGATTTAGAAGCAGATATTTCCCTGTGCTTTCTGCTGTTTCTTCCGTAGGCCGGTATTGGGCTGAAAACGCCTGTTTTGAAACTCTGCACAGAAAGGGTTTGCAGACTGCTGAATCCACACACGGGTTTAACTCTGGAAGTTGAGTGCACACATTGACAACCGTTCTGTTAGATAGCTGCGTTTTGGATTTAGAAGCAGATATTTCCCTGTGCTTTCTGCTGTTTCTTCCATAGGCCGGTATTGGGCTGAAAACGCCTGTTTTGAAACTCTGCACAGAAAGGGTTTGCAGACTGCTGAATCCACACACGGGTTTAACTCTGGAAGTTGAGTGCACACATTGACAACCGTTCTGTTAGATAGCTGCGTTTTGGATTTAGAAGCAGATATTTCCCTGTGCTTTCTGCTGTTTCTTCCATAGGCCGGTATTGGGCTGAAAACGCCTGTTTTGAAACTCTGCACAGAAAGGGTTTGCAGACTGCTGAATCCACACACGGGTTTAACTCTGGAAGTTGAGTGCACACATTGACAACCGTTCTGTTAGATAGCCGCGTTTTGGATTTAGAATCAGATATTTCCCTGTGCTTTCTGCTGTTTCTTCCATAGGCCGGTATTGGGCTGAAAACGCCTGTTTTGAAACTCTGCACAGAAAGGGTTTGCAGACTGCTGAATCCACACACGGGTTTAACTCTGGAAGTTGAGTGCACACATTGACAACCGTTCTGTTAGATAGCTGCGTTTTGGATTTAGAAGCAGATATTTCCCTGTGCTTTCTGCTGTTTCTTCCATAGGCCGGTATTGGTCTGAAAACGCCTGTATTGAAACTCTGCACAGAAAGGTTTTGCAGACTGCTGAATCCACACACGGGTTTAACTCTGGAAGTTGAGTGCACACATTGACAACCGTTCTGTTAGATAGCTGCGTTTTGGATTTAGAAGCAGATATTTCCCTGTGCTTTCTGCTGTTTCTTCCATAGGCCGGTATTGGTCTGAAAACGCCTGTTTTGAAACTCTGCACAGAAAGGTTTTGCAGACTGCTGAATCCACACACGGGTTTAACTCTGGAAGTTGAGTGCACACATTGACAACCGTTCTGTTAGATAGCTGCGTTTTGGATTTAGAAGCAGATATTTCCCTGTGCTTTCTGCTGTTTCTTCCATAGGCCGGTATTGGGTTGAAAACGCCTGTTTTGAAACTCTGCACAGAAAGGGTTTGCAGACAGCTGAATCCACACACGGGTTTAACTCTGGAAGTTGAGTGCACACATTGACAACCGTTCTGTTAGATAGCTGCGTTTTGAATTTAGAAGCAGATATTTCCCTGTGCTTTCTGCTGTTTCTTCCATAGGCCGGTATTGGGCTGAAAACGCCTGTTTTGAAACTCTGCACAGAAAGGGTTTGCAGACTGCTGAATCCACACACGGGTTTAACTCTGGAAGTTGAGTGCACACATTGACAACCGTTCTGTTAGATAGCCGCGTTTTGGATTTACAAGCAGATATTTCCCTGTGCTTTCTGCTGTTTCTTCCATAGGCCGGTATTGGGCTGAAAACGCCTGTTTTGAAACTCTGCACAGAAACGGTTTGCAGACTGCTGAATCCACACACGGGTTTAACTCTGGAAGTTGAGTGCACACATTGACAACCGTTCTGTTAGATAGCCGCGTTTTGGATTTAGAAGCAGATATTTCCCTGTGCTTTCTGCTGTTTCTTCCATAGGCCGGTATTGGGCTGAAAACGCCTGTTTTGAAACTCTGCACAGAAAGGGTTTGCAGACTGCTGAATCCACACACGGGTTTAACTCTGGAAGTTGAGTGCACACATTGACAACCGTTCTGTTAGATAGCTGCGTTTTGGATTTAGAAGCAGATATTTCCCTGTGCTTTCTGCTGTTTCTTCCATAGGCCGGTATTGGGCTGAAAACGCCTGTTTTGAAACTCTGCACAGAAAGGGTTTGCAGACTGCTGAATCCACACACGGGTTTAACTCTGGAAGTTGAGTGCACACATTGACAACCGTTCTGTTAGATAGCTGCGTTTTGGATTTAGAAGCAGATATTTCCCTGTGCTTTCTGCTGTTTCTTCCATAGGCCGGTATTGGGCTGAAAACGCCTGTTTTGAAACTCTGCACAGAAAGGGTTTGCAGACTGCTGAATCCACACACGGGTTTAACTCTGGAAGTTGAGTGCACACATTGACAACCGTTCTGTTAGATAGCTGCGTTTTGGATTTAGAAGCAGATATTTCCCTGTGCTTTCTGCTGTTTCTTCCATAGGCCGGTATTGGGCTGAAAACGCCTGTTTTGAAACTCTGCACAGAAAGGGTTTGCAGACTGCTGAATCCACACACGGGTTTAACTCTGGAAGTTGAGTGCACACATTGACAACCGTTCTGTTAGATAGCTGCGTTTTGGATTTAGAAGCAGATATTTCCCTGTGCTTTCTGCTGTTTCTTCCATAGGCCGGTATTGGGCTGAAAACGCCTGTTTTGAAACTCTGCACAGAAAGGGTTTGCAGACTGCTGAATCCACACACGGGTTTAACTCTGGAAGTTGAGTGCACACATTGACAACCGTTCTGTTAGATAGCTGCGTTTTGGATTTAGAAGCAGATATTTCCCTGTGCTTTCTGCTGTTTCTTCCATAGGCCGGTATTGGGCTGAAAACGCCTGTTTTGAAACTCTGCACAGAAAGGGTTTGCAGACTGCTGAATCCACACACGGGTTTAACTCTGGAAGTTGAGTGCACACATTGACAACCGTTCTGTTAGATAGCTGCGTTTTGGATTTAGAAGCAGATATTTCCCTGTGCTTTCTGCTGTTTCTTCCGTAGGCCGGTATTGGGCTGAAAACGCCTGTTTTGAAACTCTGCACAGAAAGGGTTTGCAGACTGCTGAATCCACACACGGGTTTAACTCTGGAAGTTGAGTGCACACATTGACAACCGTTCTGTTAGATAGCTGCGTTTTGGATTTAGAAGCAGATATTTCCCTGTGCTTTCTGCTGTTTCTTCCGTAGGCCGGTATTGGGCTGAAAACGCCTGTTTTGAAACTCTGCACAGAAAGGGTTTGCAGACTGCTGAATCCACACACGGGTTTAACTCTGGAAGTTGAGTGCACACATTGACAACCGTTCTGTTAGATAGCTGCGTTTTGGATTTAGAAGCAGATATTTCCCTGTGCTTTCTGCTGTTTCTTCCGTAGGCCGGTATTGGGCTGAAAACGCCTGTTTTGAAACTCTGCACAGAAAGGGTTTGCAGACTGCTGAATCCACACACGGGTTTAACTCTGGAAGTTGAGTGCACACATTGACAACCGTTCTGTTAGATAGCTGCGTTTTGGATTTAGAAGCAGATATTTCCCTGTGCTTTCTGCTGTTTCTTCCATAGGCCGGTATTGGGCTGAAAACGCCTGTTTTGAAACTCTGCACAGAAAGGGTTTGCAGACTGCTGAATCCACACACGGGTTTAACTCTGGAAGTTGAGTGCACACATTGACAACCGTTCTGTTAGATAGCTGCGTTTTGGATTTAGAAGCAGATATTTCCCTGTGCTTTCTGCTGTTTGTTCCATAGGCCGGTATTGGGCTGAAAACGCCTGTTTTGAAACTCTGCACAGAAAGGGTTTGCAGACAGCTGAATCCACACACGGGTTTAACTCTGGAAGTTGAGTGCACACATTGACAACCGTTCTGTTAGATAGCTGCGTTTTGGATTTAGAAGCAGATATTTCCCTGTGCTTTCTGCTGTTTCTTCCATAGGCCGGTATTGGGCTGAAAACGCCTGTTTTGAAACTCTGCACAGAAAGGGTTTGCAGACTGCTGAATCCACACACGGGTTTAACTCTGGAAGTTGAGTGCACACATTGACAACCGTTCTGTTAGATAGCTGCGTTTTGGATTTAGAAGCAGATATTTCCCTGTGCTTTCTGCTGTTTCTTCCATAGGCCGGTATTGGGCTGAAAACGCCTGTTTTGAAACTCTGCACAGAAAGGGTTTGCAGACTGCTGAATCCACACACGGGTTTAACTCTGGAAGTTGAGTGCACACATTGACAACCGTTCTGTTAGATAGCTGCGTTTTGGATTTAGAAGCAGATATTTCCCTGTGCTTTCTGCTGTTTCTTCCATAGGCCGGTATTGGGCTGAAAACGCCTGTTTTGAAACTCTGCACAGAAAGGGTTTGCAGACTGCTGAATCCACACACGGGTTTAACTCTGGAAGTTGAGTGCACACATTGACAACCGTTCTGTTAGATAGCTGCGTTTTGGATTTAGAAGCAGATATTTCCCTGTGCTTTCTGCTGTTTCTTCCATAGGCTGGTATTGGGCTGAAAACGCCTGTTTTGAAACTCTGCACAGAAAGGGTTTGCAGACTGCTGAATCCACACACGGGTTTAACTCTGGAAGTTGAGTGCACACATTGACAACCGTTCTGTTAGATAGCTGCGTTTTGGATTTAGAAGCAGATATTTCCCTGTGCTTTCTGCTGTTTCTTCCGTAGGCCGGTATTGGGCTGAAAACGCCTGTTTTGAAACTCTGCACAGAAAGGGTTTGCAGACTGCTGAATCCACACACGGGTTTAACTCTGGAAGTTGAGTGCACACATTGACAACCGTTCTGTTAGATAGCTGCGTTTTGGATTTAGAAGCAGATATTTCCCTGTGCTTTCTGCTGTTTCTTCCATAGGCCGGTATTGGGCTGAAAACGCCTGTTTTGAAACTCTGCACAGAAAGGGTTTGCAGACTGCTGAATCCACACACGGGTTTAACTCTGGAAGTTGAGTGCACACATTGACAACCGTTCTGTTAGATAGCTGCGTTTTGGATTTAGAAGCAGATATTTCCCTGTGCTTTCTGCTGTTTCTTCCATAGGCCGGTATTGGGCTGAAAACGCCTGTTTTGAAACTCTGCACAGAAAGGGTTTGCAGACTGCTGAATCCACACACGGGTTTAACTCTGGAAGTTGAGTGCACACATTGACAACCGTTCTGTTAGATAGCTGCGTTTTGGATTTAGAAGCAGATATTTCCCTGTGCTTTCTGCTGTTTCTTCCATAGGCCGGTATTGGGCTGAAAACGCCTGTTTTGAAACTCTGCACAGAAAGGGTTTGCAGACTGCTGAATCCACACACGGGTTTAACTCTGGAAGTTGAGTGCACACATTGACAACCGTTCTGTTAGATAGCCGCGTTTTGGATTTAGAAGCAGATATTTCCCTGTGCTTTCTGCTGTTTCTTCCATAGGCCGGTATTGGGCTGAAAACGCCTGTTTTGAAACTCTGCACAGAAAGGGTTTGCAGACTGCTGAATCCACACACGGGTTTAACTCTGGAAGTTGAGTGCACACATTGACAACCGTTCTGTTAGATAGCTGCGTTTTGGATTTAGAAGCAGATATTTCCCTGTGCTTTCTGCTGTTTCTTCCATAGGCCGGTATTGGGCTGAAAACGCCTGTTTTGAAACTCTGCACAGAAAGGGTTTGCAGACTGCTGAATCCACACACGGGTTTAACTCTGGAAGTTGAGTGCACACATTGACAACCGTTCTGTTAGATAGCTGCGTTTTGGATTTACAAGCAGATATTTCCCTGTGCTTTCTGCTGTTTCTTCCATAGGCCGGTATTGGGCTGAAAACGCCTGTTTTGAAACTCTGCACAGAAACGGTTTGCAGACTGCTGAATCCACACACGGGTTTAACTCTGGAAGTTGAGTGCACACATTGACAACCGTTCTGTTAGATAGCCGCGTTTTGGATTTAGAAGCAGATATTTCCCTGTGCTTTCTGCTGTTTCTTCCGTAGGCCGGTATTGGGCTGAAAACGCCTGTTTTGAAACTCTGCACAGAAAGGGTTTGCAGACTGCTGAATCCACACACGGGTTTAACTCTGGAAGTTGAGTGCACACATTGACAACCGTTCTGTTAGATAGCTGCGTTTTGGATTTAGAAGCAGATATTTCCCTGTGCTTTCTGCTGTTTCTTCCGTAGGCCGGTATTGGGCTGAAAACGCCTGTTTTGAAACTCTGCACAGAAAGGGTTTGCAGACTGCTGAATCCACACACGGGTTTAACTCTGGAAGTTGAGTGCACACATTGACAACCGTTCTGTTAGATAGCTGCGTTTTGGATTTAGAAGCAGATATTTCCCTGTGCTTTCTGCTGTTTCTTCCATAGGCCGGTATTGGGCTGAAAACGCCTGTTTTGAAACTCTGCACAGAAAGGGTTTGCAGACTGCTGAATCCACACACGGGTTTAACTCTGGAAGTTGAGTGCACACATTGACAACCGTTCTGTTAGATAGCTGCGTTTTGGATTTAGAAGCAGATATTTCCCTGTGCTTTCTGCTGTTTCTTCCATAGGCCGGTATTGGGCTGAAAACGCCTGTTTTGAAACTCTGCACAGAAAGGGTTTGCAGACTGCTGAATCCACACACGGGTTTAACTCTGGAAGTTGAGTGCACACATTGACAACCGTTCTGTTAGATAGCTGCGTTTTGGATTTAGAAGCAGATATTTCCCTGTGCTTTCTGCTGTTTCTTCCATAGGCCGGTATTGGGCTGAAAACGCCTGTTTTGAAACTCTGCACAGAAAGGGTTTGCAGACTGCTGAATCCACACACGGGTTTAACTCTGGAAGTTGAGTGCACACATTGACAACCGTTCTGTTAGATAGCTGCGTTTTGGATTTAGAAGCAGATATTTCCCTGTGCTTTCTGCTGTTTCTTCCGTAGGCCGGTATTGGGCTGAAAACGCCTGTTTTGAAACTCTGCACAGAAAGGGTTTGCAGACTGCTGAATCCACACACGGGTTTAACTCTGGAAGTTGAGTGCACACATTGACAACCGTTCTGTTAGATAGCTGCGTTTTGGATTTAGAAGCAGATATTTCCCTGTGCTTTCTGCTGTTTCTTCCGTAGGCCGGTATTGGGCTGAAAACGCCTGTTTTGAAACTCTGCACAGAAAGGGTTTGCAGACTGCTGAATCCACACATGGGTTTAACTCTGGAAGTTGAGTGCACACATTGACAACCGTTCTGTTAGATAGCTGCGTTTTGGATTTAGAAGCAGATATTTCCCTGTGCTTTCTGCTGTTTCTTCCATAGGCCGGTATTGGGCTGAAAACGCCTGTTTTGAAACTCTGCACAGAAAGGGTTTGCAGACTGCTGAATCCACACACGGGTTTAACTCTGGAAGTTGAGTGCACACATTGACAACCGTTCTGTTAGATAGCTGCGTTTTGGATTTAGAAGCAGATATTTCCCTGTGCTTTCTGCTGTTTCTTCCATAGGCCGGTATTGGGCTGAAAACGCCTGTTTTGAAACTCTGCACAGAAAGGGTTTGCAGACTGCTGAATCCACACACGGGTTTAACTCTGGAAGTTGAGTGCACACATTGACAACCGTTCTGTTAGATAGCTGCGTTTTGGATTTAGAAGCAGATATTTCCCTGTGCTTTCTGCTCTTTGTTCCATAGGCCGGTATTGGGCTGAAAACGCCTGTTTTGAAACTCTGCACAGAAAGGGTTTGCAGACAGCTGAATCCACACACGGGTTTAACTCTAGAAGTTGAGTGCACACATTGACAACCGTTCTGTTAGATAGCTGCGTTTTGGATTTACAAGCAGATATTTCCCTGTGCTTTCTGCTGTTTCTTCCATAGGCCGGTATTGGGCTGAAAACGCCTGTTTTGAAACTCTGCACAGAAAGGGTTTGCAGACTGCTGAATCCACACACGGGTTTAACTCTGGAAGTTGAGTGCACACATTGACAACCGTTCTGTTAGATAGCTGCGTTTTGGATTTAGAAGCAGATATTTCCCTGTGCTTTCTGCTGTTTCTTCCATAGGCCGGTATTGGGCTGAAAACGCCTGTTTTGAAACTCTGCACAGAAAGGGTTTGCAGACTGCTGAATCCACACACGGGTTTAACTCTGGAAGTTGAGTGCACACATTGACAACCGTTCTGTTAGATAGCTGCGTTTTGGATTTAGAAGCAGATATTTCCCTGTGCTTTCTGCTGTTTCTTCCATAGGCCGGTATTGGGCTGAAAACGCCTGTTTTGAAACTCTGCACAGAAAGGGTTTGCAGACTGCTGAATCCACACACGGGTTTAACTCTGGAAGTTGAGTGCACACATTGACAACCGTTCTGTTAGATAGCTGCGTTTTGGATTTAGAAGCAGATATTTCCCTGTGCTTTCTGCTGTTTCTTCCATAGGCCGGTATTGGGCTGAAAACGCCTGTTTTGAAACTCTGCACAGAAAGGGTTTGCAGACTGCTGAATCCACACACGGGTTTAACTCTGGAAGTTGAGTGCACACATTGACAACCGTTCTGTTAGATAGCTGCGTTTTGGATTTAGAAGCAGATATTTCCCTGTGCTTTCTGCTGTTTCTTCCATAGGCCGGTATTGGGCTGAAAACGCCTGTTTTGAAACTCTGCACAGAAAGGGTTTGCAGACTGCTGAATCCACACACGGGTTTAACTCTGGAAGTTGAGTGCACACATTGACAACCGTTCTGTTAGATAGCTGCGTTTTGGATTTACAAGCAGATATTTCCCTGTGCTTTCTGCTGTTTCTTCCATAGGCCGGTATTGGGCTGAAAACGCCTGTTTTGAAACTCTGCACAGAAACGGTTTGCAGACTGCTGAATCCACACACGGGTTTAACTCTGGAAGTTGAGTGCACACATTGACAACCGTTCTGTTAGATAGCCGCGTTTTGGATTTAGAAGCAGATATTTCCCTGTGCTTTCTGCTGTTTCTTCCGTAGGCCGGTATTGGGCTGAAAACGCCTGTTTTGAAACTCTGCACAGAAAGGGTTTGCAGACTGCTGAATCCACACACGGGTTTAACTCTGGAAGTTGAGTGCACACATTGACAACCGTTCTGTTAGATAGCTGCGTTTTGGATTTAGAAGCAGATATTTCCCTGTGCTTTCTGCTGTTTCTTCCATAGGCCGGTATTGGGCTGAAAACGCCTGTTTTGAAACTCTGCACAGAAAGGGTTTGCAGACTGCTGAATCCACACACGGGTTTAACTCTGGAAGTTGAGTGCACACATTGACAACCGTTCTGTTAGATAGCTGCGTTTTGGATTTAGAAGCAGATATTTCCCTGTGCTTTCTGCTGTTTCTTCCGTAGGCCGGTATTGGGCTGAAAACGCCTGTTTTGAAACTCTGCACAGAAAGGGTTTGCAGACTGCTGAATCCACACACGGGTTTAACTCTGGAAGTTGAGTGCACACATTGACAACCGTTCTGTTAGATAGCTGCGTTTTGGATTTAGAAGCAGATATTTCCCTGTGCTTTCTGCTGTTTCTTCCATAGGCCGGTATTGGGCTGAAAACGCCTGTTTTGAAACTCTGCACAGAAAGGGTTTGCAGACTGCTGAATCCACACACGGGTTTAACTCTGGAAGTTGAGTGCACACATTGACAACCGTTCTGTTAGATAGCTGCGTTTTGGATTTAGAAGCAGATATTTCCCTGTGCTTTCTGCTGTTTCTTCCATAGGCCGGTATTGGGCTGAAAACGCCTGTTTTGAAACTCTGCACAGAAAGGGTTTGCAGACTGCTGAATCCACACACGGGTTTAACTCTGGAAGTTGAGTGCACACATTGACAACCGTTCTGTTAGATAGCTGCGTTTTGGATTTAGAAGCAGATATTTCCCTGTGCTTTCTGCTGTTTCTTCCATAGGCCGGTATTGGGCTGAAAACGCCTGTTTTGAAACTCTGCACAGAAAGGGTTTGCAGACTGCTGAATCCACACACGGGTTTAACTCTGGAAGTTGAGTGCACACATTGACAACCGTTCTGTTAGATAGCTGCGTTTTGGATTTAGAAGCAGATATTTCCCTGTGCTTTCTGCTGTTTCTTCCGTAGGCCGGTATTGGGCTGAAAACGCCTGTTTTGAAACTCTGCACAGAAAGGGTTTGCAGACTGCTGAATCCACACACGGGTTTAACTCTGGAAGTTGAGTGCACACATTGACAACCGTTCTGTTAGATAGCTGCGTTTTGGATTTAGAAGCAGATATTTCCCTGTGCTTTCTGCTGTTTCTTCCGTAGGCCGGTATTGGGCTGAAAACGCCTGTTTTGAAACTCTGCACAGAAAGGGTTTGCAGACTGCTGAATCCACACATGGGTTTAACTCTGGAAGTTGAGTGCACACATTGACAACCGTTCTGTTAGATAGCTGCGTTTTGGATTTAGAAGCAGATATTTCCCTGTGCTTTCTGCTGTTTCTTCCATAGGCCTGTATTGGGCTGAAAACGCCTGTTTTGAAACTCTGCACAGAAAGGGTTTGCAGACTGCTGAATCCACACACGGGTTTAACTCTGGAAGTTGAGTGCACACATTGACAACCGTTCTGTTAGATAGCTGCGTTTTGGATTTAGAAGCAGATATTTCCCTGTGCTTTCTGCTGTTTCTTCCATAGGCCGGTATTGGGCTGAAAACGCCTGTTTTGAAACTCTGCACAGAAAGGGTTTGCAGACTGCTGAATCCACACACGGGTTTAACTCTGGAAGTTGAGTGCACACATTGACAACCGTTCTGTTAGATAGCTGCGTTTTGGATTTAGAAGCAGATATTTCCCTGTGCTTTCTGCTGTTTCTTCCATAGGCCGGTATTGGGCTGAAAACGCCTGTTTTGAAACTCTGCACAGAAAGGGTTTGCAGACTGCTGAATCCACACACGGGTTTAACTCTGGAAGTTGAGTGCACACATTGACAACCGTTCTGTTAGATAGCTGCGTTTTGGATTTAGAAGCAGATATTTCCCTGTGCTTTCTGCTGTTTCTTCCGTAGGCCGGTATTGGGCTGAAAACGCCTGTTTTGAAACTCTGCACAGAAAGGGTTTGCAGACTGCTGAATCCACACACGGGTTTAACTCTGGAAGTTGAGTGCACACATTGACAACCGTTCTGTTAGATAGCTGCGTTTTGGATTTAGAAGCAGATATTTCCCTGTGCTTTCTGCTGTTTCTTCCATAGGCCGGTATTGGGCTGAAAACGCCTGTTTTGAAACTCTGCACAGAAAGGGTTTGCAGACTGCTGAATCCACACACGGGTTTAACTCTGGAAGTTGAGTGCACACATTGACAACCGTTCTGTTAGATAGCTGCGTTTTGGATTTAGAAGCAGATATTTCCCTGTGCTTTCTGCTGTTTCTTCCATAGGCCGGTATTGGGCTGAAAACGCCTGTTTTGAAACTCTGCACAGAAAGGGTTTGCAGACTGCTGAATCCACACACGGGTTTAACTCTGGAAGTTGAGTGCACACATTGACAACCGTTCTGTTAGATAGCTGCGTTTTGGATTTAGAAGCAGATATTTCCCTGTGCTTTCTGCTGTTTCTTCCGTAGGCCGGTATTGGGCTGAAAACGCCTGTTTTGAAACTCTGCACAGAAAGGGTTTGCAGACTGCTGAATCCACACACGGGTTTAACTCTGCAAGTTGAGTGCACACATTGACAACCGTTCTGTTAGATAGCTGCGTTTTGGATTTAGAAGCAGATATTTCCCTGTGCTTTCTGCTGTTTCTTCCATAGGCCGGTATTGGGCTGAAAACGCCTGTTTTGAAACTCTGCACAGAAAGGGTTTGCAGACTGCTGAATCCACACACGGGTTTAACTCTGGAAGTTGAGTGCACACATTGACAACCGTTCTGTTAGATAGCTGCGTTTTGGATTTAGAAGCAGATATTTCCCTGTGCTTTCTGCTGTTTCTTCCATAGGCCGGTATTGGGCTGAAAACGCCTGTTTTGAAACTCTGCACAGAAAGGGTTTGCAGACTGCTGAATCCACACACGGGTTTAACTCTGGAAGTTGAGTGCACACATTGACAACCGTTCTGTTAGATAGCTGCGTTTTGGATTTAGAAGCAGATATTTCCCTGTGCTTTCTGCTGTTTCTTCCATAGGCCGGTATTGGGCTGAAAACGCCTGTTTTGAAACTCTGCACAGAAAGGGTTTGCAGACTGCTGAATCCACACACGGGTTTAACTCTGGAAGTTGAGTGCACACATTGACAACCGTTCTGTTAGATAGCCGCGTTTTGGATTTAGAAGCAGATATTTCCCTGTGCTTTCTGCTGTTTCTTCCATAGGCCGGTATTGGGCTGAAAACGCCTGTTTTGAAACTCTGCACAGAAAGGGTTTGCAGACTGCTGAATCCACACACGGGTTTAACTCTGGAAGTTGAGTGCACACATTGACAACCGTTCTGTTAGATAGCTGCGTTTTGGATTTAGAAGCAGATATTTCCCTGTGCTTTCTGCTGTTTCTTCCATAGGCCGGTATTGGGCTGAAAACGCCTGTTTTGAAACTCTGCACAGAAAGGGTTTGCAGACTGCTGAATCCACACACGGGTTTAACTCTGGAAGTTGAGTGCACACATTGACAACCGTTCTGTTAGATAGCTGCGTTTTGGATTTACAAGCAGATATTTCCCTGTGCTTTCTGCTGTTTCTTCCATAGGCCGGTATTGGGCTGAAAACGCCTGTTTTGAAACTCTGCACAGAAACGGTTTGCAGACTGCTGAATCCACACACGGGTTTAACTCTGGAAGTTGAGTGCACACATTGACAACCGTTCTGTTAGATAGCCGCGTTTTGGATTTAGAAGCAGATATTTCCCTGTGCTTTCTGCTGTTTCTTCCGTAGGCCGGTATTGGGCTGAAAACGCCTGTTTTGAAACTCTGCACAGAAAGGGTTTGCAGACTGCTGAATCCACACACGGGTTTAACTCTGGAAGTTGAGTGCACACATTGACAACCGTTCTGTTAGATAGCTGCGTTTTGGATTTAGAAGCAGATATTTCCCTGTGCTTTCTGCTGTTTCTTCCATAGGCCGGTATTGGGCTGAAAACGCCTGTTTTGAAACTCTGCACAGAAAGGGTTTGCAGACTGCTGAATCCACACACGGGTTTAACTCTGGAAGTTGAGTGCACACATTGACAACCGTTCTGTTAGATAGCTGCGTTTTGGATTTAGAAGCAGATATTTCCCTGTGCTTTCTGCTGTTTCTTCCATAGGCCGGTATTGGGCTGAAAACGCCTGTTTTGAAACTCTGCACAGAAAGGGTTTGCAGACTGCTGAATCCACACACGGGTTTAACTCTGGAAGTTGAGTGCACACATTGACAACCGTTCTGTTAGATAGCTGCGTTTTGGATTTAGAAGCAGATATTTCCCTGTGCTTTCTGCTGTTTCTTCCGTAGGCCGGTATTGGGCTGAAAACGCCTGTTTTGAAACTCTGCACAGAAAGGGTTTGCAGACTGCTGAATCCACACACGGGTTTAACTCTGGAAGTTGAGTGCACACATTGACAACCGTTCTGTTAGATAGCTGCGTTTTGGATTTAGAAGCAGATATTTCCCTGTGCTTTCTGCTGTTTCTTCCGTAGGCCGGTATTGGGCTGAAAACGCCTGTTTTGAAACTCTGCACAGAAAGGGTTTGCAGACTGCTGAATCCACACACGGGTTTAACTCTGGAAGTTGAGTGCACACATTGACAACCGTTCTGTTAGATAGCTGCGTTTTGGATTTAGAAGCAGATATTTCCCTGTGCTTTCTGCTGTTTCTTCCATAGGCCGGTATTGGGCTGAAAACGCCTGTTTTGAAACTCTGCACAGAAAGGGTTTGCAGACTGCTGAATCCACACACGGGTTTAACTCTGGAAGTTGAGTGCACACATTGACAACCGTTCTGTTAGATAGCTGCGTTTTGGATTTAGAAGCAGATATTTCCCTGTGCTTTCTGCTGTTTCTTCCATAGGCCGGTATTGGGCTGAAAACGCCTGTTTTGAAACTCTGCACAGAAAGGGTTTGCAGACTGCTGAATCCACACACGGGTTTAACTCTGGAAGTTGAGTGCACACATTGACAACCGTTCTGTTAGATAGCTGCGTTTTGGATTTAGAAGCAGATATTTCCCTGTGCTTTCTGCTGTTTCTTCCACAGGCCGGTATTGGGCTGAAAACGCCTGTTTTGAAACTCTGCACAGAAAGGGTTTGCAGACTGCTGAATCCACACACGGGTTTAACTCTGGAAGTTGAGTGCACACATTGACAACCGTTCTGTTAGATAGCTGCGTTTTGGATTTAGAAGCAGATATTTCCCTGTGCTTTCTGCTGTTTCTTCCATAGGCCGGTATTGGGCTGAAAACGCCTGTTTTGAAACTCTGCACAGAAAGGGTTTGCAGACTGCTGAATCCACACACGGGTTTAACTCTGGAAGTTGAGTGCACACATTGACAACCGTTCTGTTAGATAGCCGCGTTTTGGATTTAGAAGCAGATATTTCCCTGTGCTTTCTGCTGTTTCTTCCATAGGCCGGTATTGGTCTGAAAACGCCTGTTTTGAAACTCTGCACAGAAAGGTTTTGCAGACTGCTGAATCCACACACGGGTTTAACTCTGGAAGTTGAGTGCACACATTGACAACCGTTCTGTTAGATAGCTGCGTTTTGGATTTACAAGCAGATATTTCCCTGTGCTTTCTGCTGTTTCTTCCATAGGCCGGTATTGGGCTGAAAACGCCTGTTTTGAAACTCTGCACAGAAAGGGTTTGCAGACTGCTGAATCCACACACGGGTTTAACTCTGGAAGTTGAGTGCACACATTGACAACCGTTCTGTTAGATAGCCGCGTTTTGGATTTAGAAGCAGATATTTCCCTGTGCTTTCTGCTGTTTCTTCCGTAGGCCGGTATTGGGCTGAAAACGCCTGTTTTGAAACTCTGCACAGAAAGGGTTTGCAGACTGCTGAATCCACACACGGGTTTAACTCTGGAAGTTGAGTGCACACATTGACAACCGTTCTGTTAGATAGCTGCGTTTTGGATTTAGAAGCAGATATTTCCCTGTGCTTTCTGCTGTTTCTTCCATAGGCCGGTATTGGGCTGAAAACGCCTGTTTTGAAACTCTGCACAGAAAGGGTTTGCAGACTGCTGAATCCACACACGGGTTTAACTCTGGAAGTTGAGTGCACACATTGACAACCGTTCTGTTAGATAGCTGCGTTTTGGATTTAGAAGCAGATATTTCCCTGTGCTTTCTGCTGTTTCTTCCATAGGCCGGTATTGGGCTGAAAACGCCTGTTTTGAAACTCTGCACAGAAAGGGTTTGCAGACTGCTGAATCCACACACGGGTTTAACTCTGGAAGTTGAGTGCACACATTGACAACCGTTCTGTTAGATAGCTGCGTTTTGGATTTAGAAGCAGATATTTCCCTGTGCTTTCTGCTGTTTCTTCCATAGGCCGGTATTGGGCTGAAAACGCCTGTTTTGAAACTCTGCACAGAAAGGGTTTGCAGACTGCTGAATCCACACACGGGTTTAACTCTGGAAGTTGAGTGCACACATTGACAACCGTTCTGTTAGATAGCTGCGTTTTGGATTTAGAAGCAGATATTTCCCTGTGCTTTCTGCTGTTTCTTCCATAGGCCGGTATTGGGCTGAAAACGCCTGTTTTGAAACTCTGCACAGAAAGGGTTTGCAGACTGCTGAATCCACACACGGGTTTAACTCTGGAAGTTGAGTGCACACATTGACAACCGTTCTGTTAGATAGCTGCGTTTTGGATTTACAAGCAGATATTTCCCTGTGCTTTCTGCTGTTTCTTCCATAGGCCGGTATTGGGCTGAAAACGCCTGTTTTGAAACTCTGCACAGAAACGGTTTGCAGACTGCTGAATCCACACACGGGTTTAACTCTGGAAGTTGAGTGCACACATTGACAACCGTTCTGTTAGATAGCCGCGTTTTGGATTTAGAGGCAGATATTTCCCTGTGCTTTCTGCTGTTTCTTCCGTAGGCCGGTATTGGGCTGAAAACGCCTGTTTTGAAACTCTGCACAGAAAGGGTTTGCAGACTGCTGAATCCACACACGGGTTTAACTCTGGAAGTTGAGTGCACACATTGACAACCGTTCTGTTAGATAGCTGCGTTTTGGATTTACAAGCAGATATTTCCCTGTGCTTTCTGCTGTTTCTTCCATAGGCCGGTATTGGGCTGAAAACGCCTGTTTTGAAACTCTGCACAGAAACGGTTTGCAGACTGCTGAATCCACACACGGGTTTAACTCTGGAAGTTGAGTGCACACATTGACAACCGTTCTGTTAGATAGCCGCGTTTTGGATTTAGAAGCAGATATTTCCCTGTGCTTTCTGCTGTTTCTTCCGTAGGCCGGTATTGGGCTGAAAACGCCTGTTTTGAAACTCTGCACAGAAAGGGTTTGCAGACTGCTGAATCCACACACGGGTTTAACTCTGGAAGTTGAGTGCACACATTGACAACCGTTCTGTTAGATAGCTGCGTTTTGGATTTAGAAGCAGATATTTCCCTGTGCTTTCTGCTGTTTCTTCCATAGGCCGGTATTGGGCTGAAAACGCCTGTTTTGAAACTCTGCACAGAAAGGGTTTGCAGACTGCTGAATCCACACACGGGTTTAACTCTGGAAGTTGAGTGCACACATTGACAACCGTTCTGTTAGATAGCTGCGTTTTGGATTTAGAAGCAGATATTTCCCTGTGCTTTCTGCTGTTTCTTCCATAGGCCGGTATTGGGCTGAAAACGCCTGTTTTGAAACTCTGCACAGAAAGGGTTTGCAGACTGCTGAATCCACACACGGGTTTAACTCTGGAAGTTGAGTGCACACATTGACAACCGTTCTGTTAGATAGCTGCGTTTTGGATTTAGAAGCAGATATTTCCCTGTGCTTTCTGCTGTTTCTTCCGTAGGCCGGTATTGGGCTGAAAACGCCTGTTTTGAAACTCTGCACAGAAAGGGTTTGCAGACTGCTGAATCCACACACGGGTTTAACTCTGGAAGTTGAGTGCACACATTGACAACCGTTCTGTTAGATAGCTGCGTTTTGGATTTAGAAGCAGATATTTCCCTGTGCTTTCTGCTGTTTCTTCCGTAGGCCGGTATTGGGCTGAAAACGCCTGTTTTGAAACTCTGCACAGAAAGGGTTTGCAGACTGCTGAATCCACACACGGGTTTAACTCTGGAAGTTGAGTGCACACATTGACAACCGTTCTGTTAGATAGCTGCGTTTTGGATTTAGAAGCAGATATTTCCCTGTGCTTTCTGCTGTTTCTTCCATAGGCCGGTATTGGGCTGAAAACGCCTGTTTTGAAACTCTGCACAGAAAGGGTTTGCAGACTGCTGAATCCACACACGGGTTTAACTCTGGAAGTTGAGTGCACACATTGACAACCGTTCTGTTAGATAGCTGCGTTTTGGATTTAGAAGCAGATATTTCCCTGTGCTTTCTGCTGTTTCTTCCATAGGCCGGTATTGGGCTGAAAACGCCTGTTTTGAAACTCTGCACAGAAAGGGTTTGCAGACTGCTGAATCCACACACGGGTTTAACTCTGGAAGTTGAGTGCACACATTGACAACCGTTCTGTTAGATAGCTGCGTTTTGGATTTAGAAGCAGATATTTCCCTGTGCTTTCTGCTGTTTCTTCCACAGGCCGGTATTGGGCTGAAAACGCCTGTTTTGAAACTCTGCACAGAAAGGGTTTGCAGACTGCTGAATCCACACACGGGTTTAACTCTGGAAGTTGAGTGCACACATTGACAACCGTTCTGTTAGATAGCTGCGTTTTGGATTTAGAAGCAGATATTTCCCTGTGCTTTCTGCTGTTTCTTCCATAGGCCGGTATTGGGCTGAAAACGCCTGTTTTGAAACTCTGCACAGAAAGGGTTTGCAGACTGCTGAATCCACACACGGGTTTAACTCTGGAAGTTGAGTGCACACATTGACAACCGTTCTGTTAGATAGCCGCGTTTTGGATTTAGAAGCAGATATTTCCCTGTGCTTTCTGCTGTTTCTTCCATAGGCCGGTATTGGTCTGAAAACGCCTGTTTTGAAACTCTGCACAGAAAGGTTTTGCAGACTGCTGAATCCACACACGGGTTTAACTCTGGAAGTTGAGTGCACACATTGACAACCGTTCTGTTAGATAGCTGCGTTTTGGATTTACAAGCAGATATTTCCCTGTGCTTTCTGCTGTTTCTTCCATAGGCCGGTATTGGGCTGAAAACGCCTGTTTTGAAACTCTGCACAGAAAGGGTTTGCAGACTGCTGAATCCACACACGGGTTTAACTCTGGAAGTTGAGTGCACACATTGACAACCGTTCTGTTAGATAGCCGCGTTTTGGATTTAGAAGCAGATATTTCCCTGTGCTTTCTGCTGTTTCTTCCGTAGGCCGGTATTGGGCTGAAAACGCCTGTTTTGAAACTCTGCACAGAAAGGGTTTGCAGACTGCTGAATCCACACACGGGTTTAACTCTGGAAGTTGAGTGCACACATTGACAACCGTTCTGTTAGATAGCTGCGTTTTGGATTTAGAAGCAGATATTTCCCTGTGCTTTCTGCTGTTTCTTCCATAGGCCGGTATTGGGCTGAAAACGCCTGTTTTGAAACTCTGCACAGAAAGGGTTTGCAGACTGCTGAATCCACACACGGGTTTAACTCTGGAAGTTGAGTGCACACATTGACAACCGTTCTGTTAGATAGCTGCGTTTTGGATTTAGAAGCAGATATTTCCCTGTGCTTTCTGCTGTTTCTTCCATAGGCCGGTATTGGGCTGAAAACGCCTGTTTTGAAACTCTGCACAGAAAGGGTTTGCAGACTGCTGAATCCACACACGGGTTTAACTCTGGAAGTTGAGTGCACACATTGACAACCGTTCTGTTAGATAGCTGCGTTTTGGATTTAGAAGCAGATATTTCCCTGTGCTTTCTGCTGTTTCTTCCATAGGCCGGTATTGGGCTGAAAACGCCTGTTTTGAAACTCTGCACAGAAAGGGTTTGCAGACTGCTGAATCCACACACGGGTTTAACTCTGGAAGTTGAGTGCACACATTGACAACCGTTCTGTTAGATAGCTGCGTTTTGGATTTAGAAGCAGATATTTCCCTGTGCTTTCTGCTGTTTCTTCCATAGGCCGGTATTGGGCTGAAAACGCCTGTTTTGAAACTCTGCACAGAAAGGGTTTGCAGACTGCTGAATCCACACACGGGTTTAACTCTGGAAGTTGAGTGCACACATTGACAACCGTTCTGTTAGATAGCTGCGTTTTGGATTTACAAGCAGATATTTCCCTGTGCTTTCTGCTGTTTCTTCCATAGGCCGGTATTGGGCTGAAAACGCCTGTTTTGAAACTCTGCACAGAAACGGTTTGCAGACTGCTGAATCCACACACGGGTTTAACTCTGGAAGTTGAGTGCACACATTGACAACCGTTCTGTTAGATAGCCGCGTTTTGGATTTAGAGGCAGATATTTCCCTGTGCTTTCTGCTGTTTCTTCCGTAGGCCGGTATTGGGCTGAAAACGCCTGTTTTGAAACTCTGCACAGAAAGGGTTTGCAGACTGCTGAATCCACACACGGGTTTAACTCTGGAAGTTGAGTGCACACATTGACAACCGTTCTGTTAGATAGCTGCGTTTTGGATTTAGAAGCAGATATTTCCCTGTGCTTTCTGCTGTTTCTTCCATAGGCCGGTATTGGGCTGAAAACGCCTGTTTTGAAACTCTGCACAGAAAGGGTTTGCAGACTGCTGAATCCACACACGGGTTTAACTCTGGAAGTTGAGTGCACACATTGACAACCGTTCTGTTAGATAGCTGCGTTTTGGATTTAGAAGCAGATATTTCCCTGTGCTTTCTGCTGTTTCTTCCGTAGGCCGGTATTGGGCTGAAAACGCCTGTTTTGAAACTCTGCACAGAAAGGGTTTGCAGACTGCTGAATCCACACACGGGTTTAACTCTGGAAGTTGAGTGCACACATTGACAACCGTTCTGTTAGATAGCTGCGTTTTGGATTTAGAAGCAGATATTTCCCTGTGCTTTCTGCTGTTTCTTCCATAGGCCGGTATTGGGCTGAAAACGCCTGTTTTGAAACTCTGCACAGAAAGGGTTTGCAGACTGCTGAATCCACACACGGGTTTAACTCTGGAAGTTGAGTGCACACATTGACAACCGTTCTGTTAGATAGCTGCGTTTTGGATTTAGAAGCAGATATTTCCCTGTGCTTTCTGCTGTTTCTTCCATAGGCCGGTATTGGGCTGAAAACGCCTGTTTTGAAACTCTGCACAGAAAGGGTTTGCAGACTGCTGAATCCACACACGGGTTTAACTCTGGAAGTTGAGTGCACACATTGACAACCGTTCTGTTAGATAGCCGCGTTTTGGATTTAGAAGCAGATATTTCCCTGTGCTTTCTGCTGTTTCTTCCATAGGCCGGTATTGGTCTGAAAACGCCTGTTTTGAAACTCTGCACAGAAAGGTTTTGCAGACTGCTGAATCCACACACGGGTTTAACTCTGGAAGTTGAGTGCACACATTGACAACCGTTCTGTTAGATAGCTGCGTTTTGGATTTACAAGCAGATATTTCCCTGTGCTTTCTGCTGTTTCTTCCATAGGCCGGTATTGGGCTGAAAACGCCTGTTTTGAAACTCTGCACAGAAACGGTTTGCAGACTGCTGAATCCACACACGGGTTTAACTCTGGAAGTTGAGTGCACACATTGACAACCGTTCTGTTAGATAGCCGCGTTTTGGATTTAGAGGCAGATATTTCCCTGTGCTTTCTGCTGTTTCTTCCGTAGGCCGGTATTGGGCTGAAAACGCCTGTTTTGAAACTCTGCACAGAAAGGGTTTGCAGACTGCTGAATCCACACACGGGTTTAACTCTGGAAGTTGAGTGCACACATTGACAACCGTTCTGTTAGATAGCTGCGTTTTGGATTTAGAAGCAGATATTTCCCTGTGCTTTCTGCTGTTTCTTCCATAGGCCGGTATTGGGCTGAAAACGCCTGTTTTGAAACTCTGCACAGAAAGGGTTTGCAGACTGCTGAATCCACACACGGGTTTAACTCTGGAAGTTGAGTGCACACATTGACAACCGTTCTGTTAGATAGCTGCGTTTTGGATTTAGAAGCAGATATTTCCCTGTGCTTTCTGCTGTTTCTTCCGTAGGCCGGTATTGGGCTGAAAACGCCTGTTTTGAAACTCTGCACAGAAAGGGTTTGCAGACTGCTGAATCCACACACGGGTTTAACTCTGGAAGTTGAGTGCACACATTGACAACCGTTCTGTTAGATAGCTGCGTTTTGGATTTAGAAGCAGATATTTCCCTGTGCTTTCTGCTGTTTCTTCCATAGGCCGGTATTGGGCTGAAAACGCCTGTTTTGAAACTCTGCACAGAAAGGGTTTGCAGACTGCTGAATCCACACACGGGTTTAACTCTGGAAGTTGAGTGCACACATTGACAACCGTTCTGTTAGATAGCTGCGTTTTGGATTTAGAAGCAGATATTTCCCTGTGCTTTCTGCTGTTTCTTCCATAGGCCGGTATTGGGCTGAAAACGCCTGTTTTGAAACTCTGCACAGAAAGGGTTTGCAGACTGCTGAATCCACACACGGGTTTAACTCTGGAAGTTGAGTGCACACATTGACAACCGTTCTGTTAGATAGCTGCGTTTTGGATTTAGAAGCAGATATTTCCCTGTGCTTTCTGCTGTTTCTTCCATAGGCCGGTATTGGGCTGAAAACGCCTGTTTTGAAACTCTGCACAGAAAGGGTTTGCAGACTGCTGAATCCACACACGGGTTTAACTCTGGAAGTTGAGTGCACACATTGACAACCGTTCTGTTAGATAGCTGCGTTTTGGATTTAGAAGCAGATATTTCCCTGTGCTTTCTGCTGTTTCTTCCATAGGCCGGTATTGGGCTGAAAACGCCTGTTTTGAAACTCTGCACAGAAAGGGTTTGCAGACTGCTGAATCCACACACGGGTTTAACTCTGGAAGTTGAGTGCACACATTGACAACCGTTCTGTTAGATAGCTGCGTTTTGGATTTAGAAGCAGATATTTCCCTGTGCTTTCTGCTGTTTCTTCCGTAGGCCGGTATTGGGCTGAAAACGCCTGTTTTGAAACTCTGCACAGAAAGGGTTTGCAGACTGCTGAATCCACACACGGGTTTAACTCTGGAAGTTGAGTGCACACATTGACAACCGTTCTGTTAGATAGCTGCGTTTTGGATTTAGAAGCAGATATTTCCCTGTGCTTTCTGCTGTTTCTTCCGTAGGCCGGTATTGGGCTGAAAACGCCTGTTTTGAAACTCTGCACAGAAAGGGTTTGCAGACTGCTGAATCCACACATGGGTTTAACTCTGGAAGTTGAGTGCACACATTGACAACCGTTCTGTTAGATAGCTGCGTTTTGGATTTAGAAGCAGATATTTCCCTGTGCTTTCTGCTGTTTCTTCCATAGGCCGGTATTGGGCTGAAAACGCCTGTTTTGAAACTCTGCACAGAAAGGGTTTGCAGACTGCTGAATCCACACACGGGTTTAACTCTGGAAGTTGAGTGCACACATTGACAACCGTTCTGTTAGATAGCTGCGTTTTGGATTTAGAAGCAGATATTTCCCTGTGCTTTCTGCTGTTTCTTCCATAGGCCGGTATTGGGCTGAAAACGCCTGTTTTGAAACTCTGCACAGAAAGGGTTTGCAGACTGCTGAATCCACACACGGGTTTAACTCTGGAAGTTGAGTGCACACATTGACAACCGTTCTGTTAGATAGCTGCGTTTTGGATTTAGAAGCAGATATTTCCCTGTGCTTTCTGCTGTTTCTTCCATAGGCCGGTATTGGGCTGAAAACGCCTGTTTTGAAACTCTGCACAGAAAGGGTTTGCAGACTGCTGAATCCACACACGGGTTTAACTCTGGAAGTTGAGTGCACACATTGACAACCGTTCTGTTAGATAGCTGCGTTTTGGATTTAGAAGCAGATATTTCCCTGTGCTTTCTGCTGTTTCTTCCGTAGGCCGGTATTGGGCTGAAAACGCCTGTTTTGAAACTCTGCACAGAAAGGGTTTGCAGACTGCTGAACCCACACACGGGTTTAACTCTGGAAGTTGAGTGCACACATTGACAACCGTTCTGTTAGATAGCTGCGTTTTGGATTTAGAAGCAGATATTTCCCTGTGCTTTCTGCTGTTTCTTCCATAGGCCGGTATTGGGCTGAAAACGCCTGTTTTGAAACTCTGCACAGAAAGGGTTTGCAGACTGCTGAATCCACACACGGGTTTAACTCTGGAAGTTGAGTGCACACATTGACAACCGTTCTGTTAGAAAGCTGCGTTTTGGATTTAGAAGCAGATATTTCCCTGTGCTTTCTGCTGTTTCTTCCATAGGCCGGTATTGGGCTGAAAACGCCTGTTTTGAAACTCTGCACAGAAAGGGTTTGCAGACTGCTGAATCCACACACGGGTTTAACTCTGGAAGTTGAGTGCACACATTGACAACCGTTCTGTTAGATAGCTGCGTTTTGGATTTAGAAGCAGATATTTCCCTGTGCTTTCTGCTGTTTCTTCCGTAGGCCGGTATTGGGCTGAAAACGCCTGTTTTGAAACTCTGCACAGAAAGGGTTTGCAGACTGCTGAATCCACACACGGGTTTAACTCTGGAAGTTGAGTGCACACATTGACAACCGTTCTGTTAGATAGCTGCGTTTTGGATTTAGAAGCAGATATTTCCCTGTGCTTTCTGCTGTTTCTTCCATAGGCCGGTATTGGGCTGAAAACGCCTGTTTTGAAACTCTGCACAGAAAGGGTTTGCAGACTGCTGAATCCACACACGGGTTTAACTCTGGAAGTTGAGTGCACACATTGACAACCGTTCTGTTAGATATCTGCGTTTTGGATTTAGAAGCAGATATTTCCCTGTGCTTTCTGCTGTTTCTTCCATAGGCCGGTATTGGGCTGAAAACGCCTGTTTTGAAACTCTGCACAGAAAGGGTTTGCAGACTGCTGAATCCACACACGGGTTTAACTCTGGAAGTTGAGTGCACACATTGACAACCGTTCTGTTAGATAGCTGCGTTTTGGATTTAGAAGCAGATATTTCCCTGTGCTTTCTGCTGTTTCTTCCATAGGCCGGTATTGGGCTGAAAACGCCTGTTTTGAAACTCTGCACAGAAAGGGTTTGCAGACTGCTGAATCCACACACGGGTTTAACTCTGGAAGTTGAGTGGACACATTGACAACCGTTCTGTTAGATAGCTGCG
Organism: Aotus nancymaae; assembly: GCF_030222135.1. Taxonomy (NCBI): domain Eukaryota; kingdom Metazoa; phylum Chordata; class Mammalia; order Primates; family Aotidae; genus Aotus; species Aotus nancymaae. The sequence goes on from NW_026988643.1 coordinate 41,201, forward strand.
TTTTGGATTTAGAAGCAGATATTTCCCTGTGCTTTCTGCTGTTTCTTCCATAGGCCGGTATTGGGCTGAAAACGCCTGTTTTGAAACTCTGCACAGAAAGGGTTTGCAGACTGCTGAATCCACACACGGGTTTAACTCTGGAAGTTGAGTGCACACATTGACAACCGTTCTGTTAGATAGCTGCGTTTTGGATTTAGAAGCAGATATTTCCCTGTGCTTTCTGCTGTTTCTTCCATAGGCCGGTATTGGGCTGAAAACGCCTGTTTTGAAACTCTGCACAGAAAGGGTTTGCAGACTGCTGAATCCACACACGGGTTTAACTCTGGAAGTTGAGTGCACACATTGACAACCGTTCTGTTAGATAGCTGCGTTTTGGATTTACAAGCAGATATTTCCCTGTGCTTTCTGCTGTTTCTTCCATAGGCCGGTATTGGGCTGAAAACGCCTGTTTTGAAACTCTGCACAGAAACGGTTTGCAGACTGCTGAATCCACACACGGGTTTAACTCTGGAAGTTGAGTGCACACATTGACAACCGTTCTGTTAGATAGCCGCGTTTTGGATTTAGAAGCAGATATTTCCCTGTGCTTTCTGCTGTTTCTTCCGTAGGCCGGTATTGGGCTGAAAACGCCTGTTTTGAAACTCTGCACAGAAAGGGTTTGCAGACTGCTGAATCCACACACGGGTTTAACTCTGGAAGTTGAGTGCACACATTGACAACCGTTCTGTTAGATAGCTGCGTTTTGGATTTAGAAGCAGATATTTCCCTGTGCTTTCTGCTGTTTCTTCCATAGGCCGGTATTGGGCTGAAAACGCCTGTTTTGAAACTCTGCACAGAAAGGGTTTGCAGACTGCTGAATCCACACACGGGTTTAACTCTGGAAGTTGAGTGCACACATTGACAACCGTTCTGTTAGATAGCTGCGTTTTGGATTTAGAAGCAGATATTTCCCTGTGCTTTCTGCTGTTTCTTCCATAGGCCGGTATTGGGCTGAAAACGCCTGTTTTGAAACTCTGCACAGAAAGGGTTTGCAGACTGCTGAATCCACACACGGGTTTAACTCTGGAAGTTGAGTGCACACATTGACAACCGTTCTGTTAGATAGCTGCGTTTTGGATTTAGAAGCAGATATTTCCCTGTGCTTTCTGCTGTTTCTTCCGTAGGCCGGTATTGGGCTGAAAACGCCTGTTTTGAAACTCTGCACAGAAAGGGTTTGCAGACTGCTGAATCCACACACGGGTTTAACTCTGGAAGTTGAGTGCACACATTGACAACCGTTCTGTTAGATAGCTGCGTTTTGGATTTAGAAGCAGATATTTCCCTGTGCTTTCTGCTGTTTCTTCCGTAGGCCGGTATTGGGCTGAAAACGCCTGTTTTGAAACTCTGCACAGAAAGGGTTTGCAGACTGCTGAATCCACACACGGGTTTAACTCTGGAAGTTGAGTGCACACATTGACAACCGTTCTGTTAGATAGCTGCGTTTTGGATTTAGAAGCAGATATTTCCCTGTGCTTTCTGCTGTTTCTTCCATAGGCCGGTATTGGGCTGAAAACGCCTGTTTTGAAACTCTGCACAGAAAGGGTTTGCAGACTGCTGAATCCACACACGGGTTTAACTCTGGAAGTTGAGTGCACACATTGACAACCGTTCTGTTAGATAGCTGCGTTTTGGATTTAGAAGCAGATATTTCCCTGTGCTTTCTGCTGTTTCTTCCATAGGCCGGTATTGGGCTGAAAACGCCTGTTTTGAAACTCTGCACAGAAAGGGTTTGCAGACTGCTGAATCCACACACGGGTTTAACTCTGGAAGTTGAGTGCACACATTGACAACCGTTCTGTTAGATAGCTGCGTTTTGGATTTAGAAGCAGATATTTCCCTGTGCTTTCTGCTGTTTCTTCCACAGGCCGGTATTGGGCTGAAAACCCCTGTTTTGAAACTCTGCACAGAAAGGGTTTGCAGACTGCTGAATCCACACACGGGTTTAACTCTGGAAGTTGAGTGCACACATTGACAACCGTTCTGTTAGATAGCTGCGTTTTGGATTTAGAAGCAGATATTTCCCTGTGCTTTCTGCTGTTTCTTCCATAGGCCGGTATTGGGCTGAAAACGCCTGTTTTGAAACTCTGCACAGAAAGGGTTTGCAGACTGCTGAATCCACACACGGGTTTAACTCTGGAAGTTGAGTGCACACATTGACAACCGTTCTGTTAGATAGCCGCGTTTTGGATTTAGAAGCAGATATTTCCCTGTGCTTTCTGCTGTTTCTTCCATAGGCCGGTATTGGTCTGAAAACGCCTGTTTTGAAACTCTGCACAGAAAGGTTTTGCAGACTGCTGAATCCACACACGGGTTTAACTCTGGAAGTTGAGTGCACACATTGACAACCGTTCTGTTAGATAGCTGCGTTTTGGATTTAGAAGCAGATATTTCCCTGTGCTTTCTGCTGTTTCTTCCATAGGCCGGTATTGGGCTGAAAACGCCTGTTTTGAAACTCTGCACAGAAAGGGTTTGCAGACTGCTGAATCCACACACGGGTTTAACTCTGGAAGTTGAGTGCACACATTGACAACCGTTCTGTTAGATAGCCGCGTTTTGGATTTAGAAGCAGATATTTCCCTGTGCTTTCTGCTGTTTCTTCCGTAGGCCGGTATTGGGCTGAAAACGCCTGTTTTGAAACTCTGCACAGAAAGGGTTTGCAGACTGCTGAATCCACACACGGGTTTAACTCTGGAAGTTGAGTGCACACATTGACAACCGTTCTGTTAGATAGCTGCGTTTTGAATTTAGAAGCAGATATTTCCCTGTGCTTTCTGCTGTTTCTTCCATAGGCCGGTATTGGGCTGAAAACGCCTGTTTTGAAACTCTGCACAGAAAGGGTTTGCAGACTGCTGAATCCACACACGGGTTTAACTCTGGAAGTTGAGTGCACACATTGACAACCGTTCTGTTAGATAGCTGCGTTTTGGATTTAGAAGCAGATATTTCCCTGTGCTTTCTGCTGTTTCTTCCATAGGCCGGTATTGGGCTGAAAACGCCTGTTTTGAAACTCTGCACAGAAAGGGTTTGCAGACTGCTGAATCCACACACGGGTTTAACTCTGGAAGTTGAGTGCACACATTGACAACCGTTCTGTTAGATAGCTGCGTTTTGGATTTAGAAGCAGATATTTCCCTGTGCTTTCTGCTGTTTCTTCCATAGGCCGGTATTGGGCTGAAAACGCCTGTTTTGAAACTCTGCACAGAAAGGGTTTGCAGACTGCTGAATCCACACACGGGTTTAACTCTGGAAGTTGAGTGCACACATTGACAACCGTTCTGTTAGATAGCTGCGTTTTGGATTTAGAAGCAGATATTTCCCTGTGCTTTCTGCTGTTTCTTCCATAGGCCGGTATTTGTCTGAAAACGCCTGTTTTGAAACTCTGCACAGAAAGGGTTTGCAGACTGCTGAATCCACACACGGGTTTAACTCTGGAAGTTGAGTGCACACATTGACAACCGTTCTGTTAGATAGCTGCGTTTTGGATTTAGAAGCAGATATTTCCCTGTGCTTTCTGCTGTTTCTTCCATAGGCCGGTATTGGGCTGAAAACGCCTGTTTTGAAACTCTGCACAGAAAGGGTTTGCAGACTGCTGAATCCACACACGGGTTTAACTCTGGAAGTTGAGTGCACACATTGACAACCGTTCTGTTAGATAGCTGCGTTTTGGATTTAGAAGCAGATATTTCCCTGTGCTTTCTGCTGTTTCTTCCATAGGCCGGTATTGGTCTGAAAACGCCTGTTTTGAAACTCTGCACAGAAAGGTTTTGCAGACTGCTGAATCCACACACGGGTTTAACTCTGGAAGTTGAGTGCACACATTGACAACCGTTCTGTTAGATAGCTGCGTTTTGGATTTAGAAGCAGATATTTCCCTGTGCTTTCTGCTGTTTCTTCCATAGGCCGGTATTGGGCTGAAAACGCCTGTTTTGAAACTCTGCACAGAAAGGGTTTGCAGACAGCTGAATCCACACACGGGTTTAACTCTGGAAGTTGAGTGCACACATTGACAACCGTTCTGTTAGATAGCTGCGTTTTGAATTTAGAAGCAGATATTTCCCTGTGCTTTCTGCTGTTTCTTCCATAGGCCGGTATTGGGCTGAAAACGCCTGTTTTGAAACTCTGCACAGAAAGGGTTTGCAGACTGCTGAATCCACACACGGGTTTAACTCTGGAAGTTGAGTGCACACATTGACAACCGTTCTGTTAGATAGCTGCGTTTTGGATTTACAAGCAGATATTTCCCTGTGCTTTCTGCTGTTTCTTCCATAGGCCGGTATTGGGCTGAAAACGCCTGTTTTGAAACTCTGCACAGAAACGGTTTGCAGACTGCTGAATCCACACACGGGTTTAACTCTGGAAGTTGAGTGCACACATTGACAACCGTTCTGTTAGATAGCCGCGTTTTGGATTTAGAAGCAGATATTTCCCTGTGCTTTCTGCTGTTTCTTCCGTAGGCCGGTATTGGGCTGAAAACGCCTGTTTTGAAACTCTGCACAGAAAGGGTTTGCAGACTGCTGAATCCACACACCGGTTTAACTCTGGAAGTTGAGTGCACACATTGACAACCGTTCTGTTAGATAGCTGCGTTTTGGATTTAGAAGCAGATATTTCCCTGTGCTTTCTGCTGTTTCTTCCATAGGCCGGTATTGGGCTGAAAACGCCTGTTTTGAAACTCTGCACAGAAAGGGTTTGCAGACTGCTGAATCCACACACGGGTTTAACTCTGGAAGTTGAGTGCACACATTGACAACCGTTCTGTTAGATAGCTGCGTTTTGGATTTAGAAGCAGATATTTCCCTGTGCTTTCTGCTATTTCTTCCATAGGCCGGTATTGGGCTGAAAACGCCTGTTTTGAAACTCTGCACAGAAAGGGTTTGCAGACTGCTGAATCCACACACGGGTTTAACTCTGGAAGTTGAGTGCACACATTGACAACCGTTCTGTTAGATAGCTGCGTTTTGGATTTAGAAGCAGATATTTCCCTGTGCTTTCTGCTGTTTCTTCCATAGGCCGGTATTGGGCTGAAAAAGCCTGTTTTCAAACTCTGCACAGAAAGGGTTTGCAGACTGCTGAATCCACACACGGGTTTAACTCTGGAAGTTGAGTGCACACATTGACAACCGTTCTGTTAGATAGCTGCGTTTTGGATTTAGAAGCAGATATTTCCCTGTGCTTTCTGCTGTTTCTTCCATAGGCCGGTATTGGGCTGAAAACGCCTGTTTTGAAACTCTGCACAGAAAGGGTTTGCAGACTGCTGAATCCACACACGGGTTTAACTCTGGAAGTTGAGTGCACACATTGACAACCGTTCTGTTAGATAGCTGCGTTTTGGATTTAGAAGCAGATATTTCCCTGTGCTTTCTGCTGTTTCTTCCATAGGCCGGTATTGGGCTGAAAACGCCTGTTTTGAAACTCTGCACAGAAAGGGTTTGCAGACTGCTGAATCCACACACGGGTTTAACTCTGGAAGTTGAGTGCACACATTGACAACCGTTCTGTTAGATAGCTGCGTTTTGGATTTAGAAGCAGATATTTCCCTGTGCTTTCTGCTGTTTCTTCCATAGGCCGGTATTGGGCTGAAAACGCCTGTTTTGAAACTCTGCACAGAAAGGGTTTGCAGACTGCTGAATCCACACACGGGTTTAACTCTGGAAGTTGAGTGCACACATTGACAACCGTTCTGTTAGATAGCTGCGTTTTGGATTTAGAAGCAGATATTTCCCTGTGCTTTCTGCTGTTTCTTCCATAGGCCGGTATTGGGCTGAAAACGCCTGTTTTGAAACTCTGCACAGAAAGGGTTTGCAGACTGCTGAATCCACACACGGGTTTAACTCTGGAAGTTGAGTGCACACATTGACAACCGTTCTGTTAGATAGCTGCGTTTTGGATTTAGAAGCAGATATTTCCCTGTGCTTTCTGCTGTTTCTTCCATAGGCCGGTATTGGGCTGAAAACGCCTGTTTTGAAACTCTGCACAGAAAGGGTTTGCAGACTGCTGAATCCACACACGGGTTTAACTCTGGAAGTTGAGTGCACACATTGACAACCGTTCTGTTAGATAGCTGCGTTTTGGATTTAGAAGCAGATATTTCCCTGTGCTTTCTGCTGTTTCTTCCATAGGCCGGTATTGGGCTGAAAACGCCTGTTTTGAAACTCTGCACAGAAAGGGTTTGCAGACTGCTGAATCCACACACGGGTTTAACTCTGGAAGTTGAGTGCACACATTGACAACCGTTCTGTTAGATAGCCGCGTTTTGGATTTAGAATCAGATATTTCCCTGTGCTTTCTGCTGTTTCTTCCATAGGCCGGTATTGGGCTGAAAACGCCTGTTTTGAAACTCTGCACAGAAAGGGTTTGCAGACTGCTGAATCCACACACGGGTTTAACTCTGGAAGTTGAGTGCACACATTGACAACCGTTCTGTTAGATAGCTGCGTTTTGGATTTACAAGCAGATATTTCCCTGTGCTTTCTGCTGTTTCTTCCATAGGCCGGTATTGGGCTGAAAACGCCTGTTTTGAAACTCTGCACAGAAACGGTTTGCAGACTGCTGAATCCACACACGGGTTTAACTCTGGAAGTTGAGTGCACACATTGACAACCGTTCTGTTAGATAGCCGCGTTTTGGATTTAGAAGCAGATATTTCCCTGTGCTTTCTGCTGTTTCTTCCGTAGGCCGGTATTGGGCTGAAAACGCCTGTTTTGAAACTCTGCACAGAAAGGGTTTGCAGACTGCTGAATCCACACACGGGTTTAACTCTGGAAGTTGAGTGCACACATTGACAACCGTTCTGTTAGATAGCTGCGTTTTGGATTTAGAAGCAGATATTTCCCTGTGCTTTCTGCTGTTTCTTCCATAGGCCGGTATTGGGCTGAAAACGCCTGTTTTGAAACTCTGCACAGAAAGGGTTTGCAGACTGCTGAATCCACACACGGGTTTAACTCTGGAAGTTGAGTGCACACATTGACAACCGTTCTGTTAGATAGCTGCGTTTTGGATTTAGAAGCAGATATTTCCCTGTGCTTTCTGCTGTTTCTTCCATAGGCCGGTATTGGGCTGAAAACGCCTGTTTTGAAACTCTGCACAGAAAGGGTTTGCAGACTGCTGAATCCACACACGGGTTTAACTCTGGAAGTTGAGTGCACACATTGACAACCGTTCTGTTAGATAGCTGCGTTTTGGATTTAGAAGCAGATATTTCCCTGTGCTTTCTGCTGTTTCTTCCATAGGCCGGTATTGGGCTGAAAACGCCTGTTTTGAAACTCTGCACAGAAAGGGTTTGCAGACTGCTGAATCCACACACGGGTTTAACTCTGGAAGTTGAGTGCACACATTGACAACCGTTCTGTTAGATAGCTGCGTTTTGGATTTAGAAGCAGATATTTCCCTGTGCTTTCTGCTGTTTCTTCCATAGGCCGGTATTTGTCTGAAAACGCCTGTTTTGAAACTCTGCACAGAAAGGGTTTGCAGACTGCTGAATCCACACACGGGTTTAACTCTGGAAGTTGAGTGCACACATTGACAACCGTTCTGTTAGATAGCTGCGTTTTGGATTTAGAAGCAGATATTTCCCTGTGCTTTCTGCTGTTTCTTCCATAGGCCGGTATTGGGCTGAAAACGCCTGTTTTGAAACTCTGCACAGAAAGGGTTTGCAGACTGCTGAATCCACACACGGGTTTAACTCTGGAAGTTGAGTGCACACATTGACAACCGTTCTGTTAGATAGCTGCGTTTTGGATTTAGAAGCAGATATTTCCCTGTGCTTTCTGCTGTTTCTTCCATAGGCCGGTATTGGTCTGAAAACGCCTGTTTTGAAACTCTGCACAGAAAGGTTTTGCAGACTGCTGAATCCACACACGGGTTTAACTCTGGAAGTTGAGTGCACACATTGACAACCGTTCTGTTAGATAGCTGCGTTTTGGATTTAGAAGCAGATATTTCCCTGTGCTTTCTGCTGTTTCTTCCATAGGCCGGTATTGGGCTGAAAACGCCTGTTTTGAAACTCTGCACAGAAAGGGTTTGCAGACAGCTGAATCCACACACGGGTTTAACTCTGGAAGTTGAGTGCACACATTGACAACCGTTCTGTTAGATAGCTGCGTTTTGAATTTAGAAGCAGATATTTCCCTGTGCTTTCTGCTGTTTCTTCCATAGGCCGGTATTGGGCTGAAAACGCCTGTTTTGAAACTCTGCACAGAAAGGGTTTGCAGACTGCTGAATCCACACACGGGTTTAACTCTGGAAGTTGAGTGCACACATTGACAACCGTTCTGTTAGATAGCTGCGTTTTGGATTTACAAGCAGATATTTCCCTGTGCTTTCTGCTGTTTCTTCCATAGGCCGGTATTGGGCTGAAAACGCCTGTTTTGAAACTCTGCACAGAAACGGTTTGCAGACTGCTGAATCCACACACGGGTTTAACTCTGGAAGTTGAGTGCACACATTGACAACCGTTCTGTTAGATAGCCGCGTTTTGGATTTAGAAGCAGATATTTCCCTGTGCTTTCTGCTGTTTCTTCCGTAGGCCGGTATTGGGCTGAAAACGCCTGTTTTGAAACTCTGCACAGAAAGGGTTTGCAGACTGCTGAATCCACACACCGGTTTAACTCTGGAAGTTGAGTGCACACATTGACAACCGTTCTGTTAGATAGCTGCGTTTTGGATTTAGAAGCAGATATTTCCCTGTGCTTTCTGCTGTTTCTTCCATAGGCCGGTATTGGGCTGAAAACGCCTGTTTTGAAACTCTGCACAGAAAGGGTTTGCAGACTGCTGAATCCACACACGGGTTTAACTCTGGAAGTTGAGTGCACACATTGACAACCGTTCTGTTAGATAGCTGCGTTTTGGATTTAGAAGCAGATATTTCCCTGTGCTTTCTGCTGTTTCTTCCATAGGCCGGTATTGGGCTGAAAACGCCTGTTTTGAAACTCTGCACAGAAAGGGTTTGCAGACTGCTGAATCCACACACGGGTTTAACTCTGGAAGTTGAGTGCACACATTGACAACCGTTCTGTTAGATAGCTGCGTTTTGGATTTAGAAGCAGATATTTCCCTGTGCTTTCTGCTGTTTCTTCCATAGGCCGGTATTGGGCTGAAAACGCCTGTTTTCAAACTCTGCACAGAAAGGGTTTGCAGACTGCTGAATCCACACACGGGTTTAACTCTGGAAGTTGAGTGCACACATTGACAACCGTTCTGTTAGATAGCTGCGTTTTGGATTTAGAAGCAGATATTTCCCTGTGCTTTCTGCTGTTTCTTCCATAGGCCGGTATTGGGCTGAAAACGCCTGTTTTGAAACTCTGCACAGAAAGGGTTTGCAGACTGCTGAATCCACACACGGGTTTAACTCTGGAAGTTGAGTGCACACATTGACAACCGTTCTGTTAGATAGCTGCGTTTTGGATTTAGAAGCAGATATTTCCCTGTGCTTTCTGCTGTTTCTTCCATAGGCCGGTATTGGGCTGAAAACGCCTGTTTTGAAACTCTGCACAGAAAGGGTTTGCAGACTGCTGAATCCACACACGGGTTTAACTCTGGAAGTTGAGTGCACACATTGACAACCGTTCTGTTAGATAGCTGCGTTTTGGATTTAGAAGCAGATATTTCCCTGTGCTTTCTGCTGTTTCTTCCATAGGCCGGTATTGGGCTGAAAACGCCTGTTTTGAAACTCTGCACAGAAAGGGTTTGCAGACTGCTGAATCCACACACGGGTTTAACTCTGGAAGTTGAGTGCACACATTGACAACCGTTCTGTTAGATAGCTGCGTTTTGGATTTAGAAGCAGATATTTCCCTGTGCTTTCTGCTGTTTCTTCCATAGGCCGGTATTGGGCTGAAAACGCCTGTTTTGAAACTCTGCACAGAAAGGGTTTGCAGACTGCTGAATCCACACACGGGTTTAACTCTGGAAGTTGAGTGCACACATTGACAACCGTTCTGTTAGATAGCTGCGTTTTGGATTTAGAAGCAGATATTTCCCTGTGCTTTCTGCTGTTTCTTCCATAGGCCGGTATTGGTCTGAAAACGCCTGTTTTGAAACTCTGCACAGAAAGGGTTTGCAGACTGCTGAATCCACACACGGGTTTAACTCTGGAAGTTGAGTGCACACATTGACAACCGTTCTGTTAGATAGCTGCGTTTTGGATTTACAAGCAGATATTTCCCTGTGCTTTCTGCTGTTTCTTCCATAGGCCGGTATTGGGCTGAAAACGCCTGTTTTGAAACTCTGCACAGAAACGGTTTGCAGACTGCTGAATCCACACACGGGTTTAACTCTGGAAGTTGAGTGCACACATTGACAACCGTTCTGTTAGATAGCCGCGTTTTGGATTTAGAAGCAGATATTTCGCTGTGCTTTCTGCTGTTTCTTCCATAGGCCGGTATTGGGCTGAAAACGCCTGTTTTGAAACTCTGCACAGAAAGGGTTTGCAGACTGCTGAATCCACACACGGGTTTAACTCTGGAAGTTGAGTGCACACATTGACAACCGTTCTGTTAGATAGCTGCGTTTTGGATTTAGAAGCAGATATTTCCCTGTGCTTTCTGCTGTTTCTTCCATAGGCCGGTATTGGGCTGAAAACGCCTGTTTTGAAACTCTGCACAGAAAGGGTTTGCAGACTGCTGAATCCACACACGGGTTTAACTCTGGAAGTTGAGTGCACACATTGACAACCGTTCTGTTAGATAGCTGCGTTTTGGATTTAGAAGCAGATATTTCCCTGTGCTTTCTGCTGTTTCTTCCATAGGCCGGTATTGGGCTGAAAACGCCTGTTTTGAAACTCTGCACAGAAAGGGTTTGCAGACTGCTGAATCCACACACGGGTTTAACTCTGGAAGTTGAGTGCACACATTGACAACCGTTCTGTTAGATAGCTGCGTTTTGGATTTAGAAGCAGATATTTCCCTGTGCTTTCTGCTGTTTCTTCCATAGGCCGGTATTGGGCTGAAAACGCCTGTTTTGAAACTCTGCACAGAAAGGGTTTGCAGACTGCTGAATCCACACACGGGTTTAACTCTGGAAGTTGAGTGCACACATTGACAACCGTTCTGTTAGATAGCTGCGTTTTGGATTTAGAAGCAGATATTTCCCTGTGCTTTCTGCTGTTTCTTCCATAGGCCGGTATTGGGCTGAAAACGCCTGTTTTGAAACTCTGCACAGAAAGTGTTTGCAGACTGCTGAATCCACACACGGGTTTAACTCTGGAAGTTGAGTGCACACATTGACAACCGTTCTGTTAGATAGCTGCGTTTTGGATTTAGAAGCAGATATTTCCCTGTGCTTTCTGCTGTTTCTTCCATAGGCCGGTATTGGGCTGAAAACGCCTGTTTTGAAACTCTGCACAGAAAGGGTTTGCAGACTGCTGAATCCACACACGGGTTTAACTCTGGAAGTTGAGTGCACACATTGACAACCGTTCTGTTAGATAGCCGCGTTTTGGATTTAGAAGCAGATATTTCCCTGTGCTTTCTGCTGTTTCTTACATAGGCCGGTATTGGTCTGAAAACGCCTGTTTTGAAACTCTGCACAGAAAGGGTTTGCAGACTGCTGAATCCACACCCGGATTTAACTCTGGAAGTTGAGTGCACACATTGACAACCGTTCTGTTAGATAGCTGCGTTTTGGATTTAGAAGCAGATATTTCCCTGTGCTTTCTGCTGTTTCTTCCATAGGCCGGTATTGGGCTGAAAACGCCTGTTTTGAAACTCTGCACAGAAAGGGTTTGCAGACTGCTGAATCCACACACGGGTTTAACTCTGGAAGTTGAGTGCACACATTGACAACCGTTCTGTTAGATAGCTGCGTTTTGGATTTAGAAGCAGATATTTCCCTGTGCTTTCTGCTGTTTCTTCCATAGGCCGGTATTGGGCTGAAAACGCCTGTTTTGAAACTCTGCACAGAAAGGGTTTGCAGACTGCTGAATCCACACACGGGTTTAACTCTGGAAGTTGAGTGCACACATTGACAACCGTTCTGTTAGATAGCCGCGTTTTGGATTTAGAATCAGATATTTCCCTGTGCTTTCTGCTGTTTCTTCCATAGGCCGGTATTGGGCTGAAAACGCCTGTTTTGAAACTCTGCAAAGAAAGGGTTTGCAGACTGCTGAATCCACACACGGGTTTAACTCTGGAAGTTGAGTGCACACATTGACAACCGTTCTGTTAGATAGCTGCGTTTTGGATTTACAAGCAGATATTTCCCTGTGCTTTCTGCTGTTTCTTCCATAGGCCGGTATTGGGCTGAAAACGCCTGTTTTGAAACTCTGCACAGAAACGGTTTGCAGACTGCTGAATCCACACACGGGTTTAACTCTGGAAGTTGAGTGCACACATTGACAACCGTTCTGTTAGATAGCTGCGTTTTGGATTTACAAGCAGATATTTCCCTGTGCTTTCTGCTGTTTCTTCCATAGGCCGGTATTGGGCTGAAAACGCCTGTTTTGAAACTCTGCACAGAAACGGTTTGCAGACTGCTGAATCCACACACGGGTTTAACTCTGGAAGTTGAGTGCACACATTGACAACCGTTCTGTTAGATAGCCGCGTTTTGGATTTAGAAGCAGATATTTCCCTGTGCTTTCTGCTGTTTCTTCCGTAGGCTGGTATTGGGCTGAAAACGCCTGTTTTGAAACTCTGCACAGAAAGGGTTTGCAGACTGCTGAATCCACACACGGGTTTAACTCTGGAAGTTGAGTGCACACATTGACAACCGTTCTGTTAGATAGCTGCGTTTTGGATTTAGAAGCAGATATTTCCCTGTGCTTTCTGCTGTTTCTTCCATAGGCCGGTATTGGGCTGAAAACGCCTGTTTTGAAACTCTGCACAGAAAGGGTTTGCAGACTGCTGAATCCACACACGGGTTTAACTCTGGAAGTTGAGTGCACACATTGACAACCGTTCTGTTAGATAGCTGCGTTTTGGATTTAGAAGCAGATATTTCCCTGTGCTTTCTGCTGTTTCTTCCATAGGCCGGTATTGGGCTGAAAACGCCTGTTTTGAAACTCTGCACAGAAAGGGTTTGCAGACTGCTGAATCCACACACGGGTTTAACTCTGGAAGTTGAGTGCACACATTGACAACCGTTCTGTTAGATAGCTGCGTTTTGGATTTAGAAGCAGATATTTCCCTGTGCTTTCTGCTGTTTCTTCCATAGGCCGGTATTGGGCTGAAAACGCCTGTTTTGAAACTCTGCACAGAAAGGGTTTGCAGACTGCTGAATCCACACACGGGTTTAACTCTGGAAGTTGAGTGCACACATTGACAACCGTTCTGTTAGATAGCTGCGTTTTGGATTTAGAAGCAGATATTTCCCTGTGCTTTCTGCTGTTTCTTCCATAGGCCGGTATTGGGGTGAAAACGCCTGTTTTGAAACTCTGCACAGAAAGGGTTTGCAGACTGCTGAATCCACACACGGGTTTAACTCTGGAAGTTGAGTGCACACATTGACAACCGTTCTGTTAGATAGCTGCGTTTTGGATTTAGAAGCAGATATTTCCCTGTGCTTTCTGCTGTTTCTTCCATAGGCCGGTATTGGGCTGAAAACGCCTGTTTTGAAACTCGGCACAGAAAGGGTTTGCAGACTGCTGAATCCACACACCGGTTTAACTCTGGAAGTTGAGTGCACACATTGACAACCGTTCTGTTAGATAGCCGCGTTTTGGATTTAGAAGCAGATATTTCCCTGTGCTTTCTGCTGTTTCTTACATAGGCCGGTATTGGTCTGAAAACGCCTGTTTTGAAACTCTGCACAGAAAGGGTTTGCAGACTGCTGAATCCACACCCGGATTTAACTCTGGAAGTTGAGTGCACACATTGACAACCGTTCTGTTAGATAGCTGCGTTTTGGATTTAGAAGCAGATATTTCCCTGTGCTTTCTGCTGTTTCTTCCATAGGCCGGTATTGGGCTGAAAACGCCTGTTTTGAAACTCTGCACAGAAAGGGTTTGCAGACTGCTGAATCCACACACGGGTTTAACTCTGGAAGTTGAGTGCACACATTGACAACCGTTCTGTTAGATAGCTGCGTTTTGGATTTAGAAGCAGATATTTCCCTGTGCTTTCTGCTGTTTCTTCCATAGGCCGGTATTGGGCTGAAAACGCCTGTTTTGAAACTCTGCACAGAAAGGGTTTGCAGACTGCTGAATCCACACACGGGTTTAACTCTGGAAGTTGAGTGCACACATTGACAACCGTTCTGTTAGATAGCCGCGTTTTGGATTTAGAATCAGATATTTCCCTGTGCTTTCTGCTGTTTCTTCCATAGGCCGGTATTGGGCTGAAAACGCCTGTTTTGAAACTCTGCACAGAAAGGGTTTGCAGACTGCTGAATCCACACACGGGTTTAACTCTGGAAGTTGAGTGCACACATTGACAACCGTTCTGTTAGATAGCTGCGTTTTGGATTTACAAGCAGATATTTCCCTGTGCTTTCTGCTGTTTCTTACATAGGCCGGTATTGGGCTGAAAACGCCTGTTTTGAAACTCTGCACAGAAACGGTTTGCAGACTGCTGAATCCACACACGGGTTTAACTCTGGAAGTTGAGTGCACACATTGACAACCGTTCTGTTAGATAGCTGCGTTTTGGATTTACAAGCAGATATTTCCCTGTGCTTTCTGCTGTTTCTTCCATAGGCCGGTATTGGGCTGAAAACGCCTGTTTTGAAACTCTGCACAGAAACGGTTTGCAGACTGCTGAATCCACACACGGGTTTAACTCTGGAAGTTGAGTGCACACATTGACAACCGTTCTGTTAGATAGCTGCGTTTTGGATTTAGAAGCAGATATTTCCCTGTGCTTTCTGCTGTTTCTTCCATAGGCCGGTATTGGGCTGAAAACGCCTGTTTTGAAACTCTGCACAGAAAGGGTTTGCAGACTGCTGAATCCACACACGGGTTTAACTCTGGAAGTTGAGTGCACACATTGACAACCGTTCTGTTAGATAGCTGCGTTTTGGATTTAGAAGCAGATATTTCCCTGTGCTTTCTGCTGTTTCTTCCATAGGCCGGTATTGGGCTGAAAACGCCTGTTTTGAAACTCTGCACAGAAAGGGTTTGCAGACTGCTGAATCCACACACGGGTTTAACTCTGGAAGTTGAGTGCACACATTGACAACCGTTCTGTTAGATAGCTGCGTTTTGGATTTAGAAGCAGATATTTCCCTGTGCTTTCTGCTGTTTCTTCCATAGGCCGGTATTGGGCTGAAAACGCCTGTTTTGAAACTCTGCACAGAAAGGGTTTGCAGACTGCTGAATCCACACACGGGTTTAACTCTGGAAGTTGAGTGCACACATTGACAACCGTTCTGTTAGATAGCTGCGTTTTGGATTTACAAGCAGATATTTCCCTGTGCTTTCTGCTGTTTCTTCCATAGGCCGGTATTGGGCTGAAAACGCCTGTTTTGAAACTCTGCACAGAAAGGGTTTGCAGACTGCTGAATCCACACACGGGTTTAACTCTGGAAGTTGAGTGCACACATTGACAACCGTTCTGTTAGATAGCTGCGTTTTGGATTTAGAAGCAGATATTTCCCTGTGCTTTCTGCTGTTTCTTCCATAGGCCGGTATTGGGCTGAAAACGCCTGTTTTGAAACTCTGCACAGAAAGGGTTTGCAGACTGCTGAATCCACACACGGGTTTAACTCTGGAAGTTGAGTGCACACATTGACAACCGTTCTGTTAGATAGCTGCGTTTTGGATTTACAAGCAGATATTTCCCTGTGCTTTCTGCTGTTTCTTCCATAGGCCGGTATTGGGCTGAAAACGCCTGTTTTGAAACTCTGCACAGAAAGGGTTTGCAGACTGCTGAATCCACACACGGGTTTAACTCTGGAAGTTGAGTGCACACATTGACAACCGTTCTGTTAGATAGCCGCGTTTTGGATTTAGAAGCAGATATTTCCCTGTGCTTTCTGCTGTTTCTTCCATAGGCCGGTATTGGGCTGAAAACGCCTGTTTTGAAACTCTGCACAGAAAGGGTTTGCAGACTGCTGAATCCACACACGGGTTTAACTCTGGAAGTTGAGTGCACACATTGACAACCGTTCTGTTAGATAGCTGCGTTTTGGATTTAGAAGCAGATATTTCCCTGTGCTTTCTGCTGTTTCTTCCATAGGCCGGTATTGGGCTGAAAACGCCTGTTTTGAAACTCTGCACAGAAAGGGTTTGCAGACTGCTGAATCCACACACGGGTTTAACTCTGGAAGTTGAGTGCACACATTGACAACCGTTCTGTTAGATAGCTGCGTTTTGGATTTAGAAGCAGATATTTCCCTGTGCTTTCTGCTGTTTCTTCCATAGGCCGGTATTGGGCTGAAAACGCCTGTTTTGAAACTCTGCACAGAAAGGGTTTGCAGACTGCTGAATCCACACACGGGTTTAACCTTGGAAGTTGAGTGCACACATTGACAACCGTTCTGTTAGATAGCTGCGTTTTGGATTTAGAAGCAGATATTTCCCTGTGCTTTCTGCTGTTTCTTCCATAGGCCGGTATTGGGCTGAAAACGCCTGTTTTGAAACTCTGCACAGAAAGGGTTTGCAGACTGCTGAATCCACACACGGGTTTAACTCTGGAAGTTGAGTGCACACATTGACAACCGTTCTGTTAGATAGCTGCGTTTTGGATTTAGAAGCAGATATTTCCCTGTGCTTTCTGCTGTTTCTTCCATAGGCCGGTATTGGGCTGAAAACGCCTGTTTTGAAACTCTGCACAGAAAGGGTTTGCAGACTGCTGAATCCACACACGGGTTTAACTCTGGAAGTTGAGTGCACACATTGACAACCGTTCTGTTAGATAGCTGCGTTTTGGATTTAGAAGCAGATATTTCCCTGTGCTTTCTGCTGTTTCTTCCATAGGCCGGTATTGGGCTGAAAACGCCTGTTTTGAAACTCTGCACAGAAAGGGTTTGCAGACTGCTGAATCCACACCCGGATTTAACTCTGGAAGTTGAGTGCACACATTGACAACCGTTCTGTTAGATAGCTGCGTTTTGGATTTAGAAGCAGATATTTCCCTGTGCTTTCTGCTGTTTCTTCCATAGGCCGGTATTGGGCTGAAAACGCCTGTTTTGAAACTCTGCACAGAAAGGGTTTGCAGACTGCTGAATCCACACACGGGTTTAACTCTGGAAGTTGAGTGCACACATTGACAACCGTTCTGTTAGATAGCTGCGTTTTGGATTTAGAAGCAGATATTTCCCTGTGCTTTCTGCTGTTTCTTCCATAGGCCGGTATTGGGCTGAAAACGCCTGTTTTGAAACTCTGCACAGAAAGGGTTTGCAGACTGCTGAATCCACACACGGGTTTAACTCTGGAAGTTGAGTGCACACATTGACAACCGTTCTGTTAGATAGCCGCGTTTTGGATTTAGAATCAGATATTTCCCTGTGCTTTCTGCTGTTTCTTCCATAGGCCGGTATTGGGCTGAAAACGCCTGTTTTGAAACTCTGCAAAGAAAGGGTTTGCAGACTGCTGAATCCACACACGGGTTTAACTCTGGAAGTTGAGTGCACAGATTGACAACCGTTCTGTTAGATAGCTGCGTTTTGGATTTACAAGCAGATATTTCCCTGTGCTTTCTGCTGTTTCTTCCATAGGCCGGTATTGGGCTGAAAACGCCTGTTTTGAAACTCTGCACAGAAACGGTTTGCAGACTGCTGAATCCACACACGGGTTTAACTCTGGAAGTTGAGTGCACACATTGACAACCGTTCTGTTAGATAGCCGCGTTTTGGATTTAGAAGCAGATATTTCCCTGTGCTTTCTGCTGTTTCTTCCGTAGGCCGGTATTGGGCTGAAAACGCCTGTTTTGAAACTCTGCACAGAAAGGGTTTGCAGACTGCTGAATCCACACACGGGTTTAACTCTGGAAGTTGAGTGCACACATTGACAACCGTTCTGTTAGATAGCCGCGTTTTGGATTTAGAAGCAGATATTTCCCTGTGCTTTCTGCTGTTTCTTCCGTAGGCCGGTTTTGGGCTGAAAACGCCTGTTTTGAAACTCTGCACAGAAAGGGTTTGCAGACTGCTGAATCCACACACGGGTTTAACTCTGGAAGTTGAGTGCACACATTGACAACCGTTCTGTAAGATAGCTGCGTTTTGGATTTAGAAGCAGATATTTCCCTGTGCTTTCTGCTGTTTCTTCCATAGGCCGGTATTGGGCTGAAAACGCCTGTTTTGAAACTCTGCACAGAAAGGGTTTGCAGACTGCTGAATCCACACACGGGTTTAACTCTGGAAGTTGAGTGCACACATTGACAACCGTTCTGTTAGATAGCTGCGTTTTGGATTTAGAAGCAGATATTTCCCTGTGCTTTCTGCTGTTTCTTCCATAGGCCGGTATTGGGCTGAAAACGCCTGTTTTGAAACTCTGCACAGAAAGGGTTTGCAGACTGCTGAATCCACACACGGGTTTAACTCTGGAAGTTGAGTGCACACATTGACAACCGTTCTGTTAGATAGCTGCGTTTTGGATTTAGAAGCAGATATTTCCCTGTGCTTTCTGCTGTTTCTTCCATAGGCCGGTATTGGGCTGAAAACGCCTGTTTTGAAACTCTGCACAGAAAGGGTTTGCAGACTGCTGAATCCACACACGGGTTTAACTCTGGAAGTTGAGTGCACACATTGACAACCGTTCTGTTAGATAGCTGCGTTTTGGATTTACAAGCAGATATTTCCCTGTGCTTTCTGCTGTTTCTTCCATAGGCCGGTATTGGGCTGAAAACGCCTGTTTTGAAACTCTGCACAGAAAGGGTTTGCAGACTGCTGAATCCACACACGGGTTTAACTCTGGAAGTTGAGTGCACACATTGACAACCGTTCTGTTAGATAGCCGCGTTTTGGATTTAGAAGCAGATATTTCCCTGTGCTTTCTGCTGTTTCTTCCATAGGCCGGTATTGGGCTGAAAACGCCTGTTTTGAAACTCT
This sequence comes from Aotus nancymaae, assembly GCF_030222135.1. Classification (NCBI taxonomy): domain Eukaryota; kingdom Metazoa; phylum Chordata; class Mammalia; order Primates; family Aotidae; genus Aotus; species Aotus nancymaae. Next base: position 60,161 of record NW_026988643.1, read on the forward strand.
GCACAGAAAGGGTTTGCAGACTGCTGAATCCACACACGGGTTTAACTCTGGAAGTTGAGTGCACACATTGACAACCGTTCTGTTAGATAGCTGCGTTTTGGATTTAGAAGCAGATATTTCCCTGTGCTTTCTGCTGTTTCTTCCATAGGCCGGTATTGGGCTGAAAACGCCTGTTTTGAAACTCTGCACAGAAAGGGTTTGCAGACTGCTGAATCCACACACGGGTTTAACTCTGGAAGTTGAGTGCACACATTGACAACCGTTCTGTTAGATAGCTGCGTTTTGGATTTAGAAGCAGATATTTCCCTGTGCTTTCTGCTGTTTCTTCCATAGGCCGGTATTGGGCTGAAAACGCCTGTTTTGAAACTCTGCACAGAAAGGGTTTGCAGACTGCTGAATCCACACACGGGTTTAACTCTGGAAGTTGAGTGCACACATTGACAACCGTTCTGTTAGATAGCTGCGTTTTGGATTTAGAAGCAGATATTTCCCTGTGCTTTCTGCTGTTTCTTCCATAGGCCGGTATTGGGCTGAAAACGCCTGTTTTGAAACTCTGCACAGAAAGGGTTTGCAGACTGCTGAATCCACACACGGGTTTAACTCTGGAAGTTGAGTGCACACATTGACAACCGTTCTGTTAGATAGCTGCGTTTTGGATTTAGAAGCAGATATTTCCCTGTGCTTTCTGCTGTTTCTTCCATAGGCCGGTATTGGGCTGAAAACGCCTGTTTTGAAACTCTGCACAGAAAGGGTTTGCAGACTGCTGAATCCACACACGGGTTTAACTCTGGAAGTTGAGTGCACACATTGACAACCGTTCTGTTAGATAGCTGCGTTTTGGATTTAGAAGCAGATATTTCCCTGTGCTTTCTGCTGTTTCTTCCATAGGCCGGTATTGGGCTGAAAACGCCTGTTTTGAAACTCTGCACAGAAAGGGTTTGCAGACTGCTGAATCCACACCCGGATTTAACTCTGGAAGTTGAGTGCACACATTGACAACCGTTCTGTTAGATAGCTGCGTTTTGGATTTAGAAGCAGATATTTCCCTGTGCTTTCTGCTGTTTCTTCCATAGGCCGGTATTGGGCTGAAAACGCCTGTTTTGAAACTCTGCACAGAAAGGGTTTGCAGACTGCTGAATCCACACACGGGTTTAACTCTGGAAGTTGAGTGCACACATTGACAACCGTTCTGTTAGATAGCTGCGTTTTGGATTTAGAAGCAGATATTTCCCTGTGCTTTCTGCTGTTTCTTCCATAGGCCGGTATTGGGCTGAAAACGCCTGTTTTGAAACTCTGCACAGAAAGGGTTTGCAGACTGCTGAATCCACACACGGGTTTAACTCTGGAAGTTGAGTGCACACATTGACAACCGTTCTGTTAGATAGCCGCGTTTTGGATTTAGAATCAGATATTTCCCTGTGCTTTCTGCTGTTTCTTCCATAGGCCGGTATTGGGCTGAAAACGCCTGTTTTGAAACTCTGCAAAGAAAGGGTTTGCAGACTGCTGAATCCACACACGGGTTTAACTCTGGAAGTTGAGTGCACAGATTGACAACCGTTCTGTTAGATAGCTGCGTTTTGGATTTACAAGCAGATATTTCCCTGTGCTTTCTGCTGTTTCTTCCATAGGCCGGTATTGGGCTGAAAACGCCTGTTTTGAAACTCTGCACAGAAACGGTTTGCAGACTGCTGAATCCACACACGGGTTTAACTCTGGAAGTTGAGTGCACACATTGACAACCGTTCTGTTAGATAGCCGCGTTTTGGATTTAGAAGCAGATATTTCCCTGTGCTTTCTGCTGTTTCTTCCGTAGGCCGGTATTGGGCTGAAAACGCCTGTTTTGAAACTCTGCACAGAAAGGGTTTGCAGACTGCTGAATCCACACACGGGTTTAACTCTGGAAGTTGAGTGCACACATTGACAACCGTTCTGTTAGATAGCCGCGTTTTGGATTTAGAAGCAGATATTTCCCTGTGCTTTCTGCTGTTTCTTCCGTAGGCCGGTTTTGGGCTGAAAACGCCTGTTTTGAAACTCTGCACAGAAAGGGTTTGCAGACTGCTGAATCCACACACGGGTTTAACTCTGGAAGTTGAGTGCACACATTGACAACCGTTCTGTTAGATAGCTGCGTTTTGGATTTAGAAGCAGATATTTCCCTGTGCTTTCTGCTGTTTCTTCCATAGGCCGGTATTGGGCTGAAAACGCCTGTTTTGAAACTCTGCACAGAAAGGGTTTGCAGACTGCTGAATCCACACACGGGTTTAACTCTGGAAGTTGAGTGCACACATTGACAACCGTTCTGTTAGATAGCTGCGTTTTGGATTTAGAAGCAGATATTTCCCTGTGCTTTCTGCTGTTTCTTCCATAGGCCGGTATTGGGCTGAAAACGCCTGTTTTGAAACTCTGCACAGAAAGGGTTTGCAGACTGCTGAATCCACACACGGGTTTAACTCTGGAAGTTGAGTGCACACATTGACAACCGTTCTGTTAGATAGCTGCGTTTTGGATTTAGAAGCAGATATTTCCCTGTGCTTTCTGCTGTTTCTTCCATAGGCCGGTATTGGGCTGAAAACGCCTGTTTTGAAACTCTGCACAGAAAGGGTTTGCAGACTGCTGAATCCACACACGGGTTTAACTCTGGAAGTTGAGTGCACACATTGACAACCGTTCTGTTAGATAGCTGCGTTTTGGATTTAGAAGCAGATATTTCCCTGTGCTTTCTGCTGTTTCTTCCATAGGCCGGTATTGGGCTGAAAACGCCTGTTTTGAAACTCTGCACAGAAAGGGTTTGCAGACTGCTGAATCCACACACGGGTTTAACTCTGGAAGTTGAGTGCACACATTGACAACCGTTCTGTTAGATAGCTGCGTTTTGGATTTACAAGCAGATATTTCCCTGTGCTTTCTGCTGTTTCTTCCATAGGCCGGTATTGGGCTGAAAACGCCTGTTTTGAAACTCTGCACAGAAACGGTTTGCAGACTGCTGAATCCACACACGGGTTTAACTCTGGAAGTTGAGTGCACACATTGACAACCGTTCTGTTAGATAGCCGCGTTTTGGATTTAGAAGCAGATATTTCCCTGTGCTTTCTGCTGTTTCTTCCATAGGCCGGTATTGGGCTGAAAACGCCTGTTTTGAAACTCTGCACAGAAAGGGTTTGCAGACTGCTGAATCCACACACGGGTTTAACTCTGGAAGTTGAGTGCACACATTGACAACCGTTCTGTTAGATAGCTGCGTTTTGGATTTAGAAGCAGATATTTCCCTGTGCTTTCTGCTGTTTCTTCCATAGGCCGGTATTGGGCTGAAAACGCCTGTTTTGAAACTCTGCACAGAAAGGGTTTGCAGACTGCTGAATCCACACACGGGTTTAACTCTGGAAGTTGAGTGCACACATTGACAACCGTTCTGTTAGATAGCTGCGTTTTGGATTTAGAAGCAGATATTTCCCTGTGCTTTCTGCTGTTTCTTCCATAGGCCGGTATTGGGCTGAAAACGCCTGTTTTGAAACTCTGCACAGAAAGGGTTTGCAGACTGCTGAATCCACACACGGGTTTAACTCTGGAAGTTGAGTGCACACATTGACAACCGTTCTGTTAGATAGCTGCGTTTTGGATTTAGAAGCAGATATTTCCCTGTGCTTTCTGCTGTTTCTTCCATAGGCCGGTATTGGGCTGAAAACGCCTGTTTTGAAACTCTGCACAGAAAGGGTTTGCAGACTGCTGAATCCACACACGGGTTTAACTCTGGAAGTTGAGTGCACACATTGACAACCGTTCTGTTAGATAGCTGCGTTTTGGATTTACAAGCAGATATTTCCCTGTGCTTTCTGCTGTTTCTTCCATAGGCCGGTATTGGGCTGAAAACGCCTGTTTTGAAACTCTGCACAGAAAGGGTTTGCAGACTGCTGAATCCACACACTGGTTTAACTCTGGAAGTTGAGTGCACACATTGACAACCGTTCTGTTAGATAGCTGCGTTTTGGATTTAGAAGCAGATATTTCCCTGTGCTTTCTGCTGTTTCTTCCATAGGCCGGTATTGGGCTGAAAACGCCTGTTTTGAAACTCGGCACAGAAAGGGTTTGCAGACTGCTGAATCCACACACCGGTTTAACTCTGGAAGTTGAGTGCACACATTGACAACCGTTCTGTTAGATAGCCGCGTTTCGGATTTAGAAGCAGATATTTCCCTGTGCTTTCTGCTGTTTCTTACATAGGCCGGTATTGGTCTGAAAACGCCTGTTTTGAAACTCTGCACAGAAAGGATTTGCAGACTGCTGAATCCACACCCGGATTTAACTCTGGAAGTTGAGTGCACACATTGACAACCGTTCTGTTAGATAGCTGCGTTTTGGATTTAGAAGCAGATATTTCCCTGTGCTTTCTGCTGTTTCTTCCATAGGCCGGTATTGGGCTGAAAACGCCTGTTTTGAAACTCTGCACAGAAAGGGTTTGCAGACTGCTGAATCCACACACGGGTTTAACTCTGGAAGTTGAGTGCACACATTGACAACCGTTCTGTTAGATAGCTGCGTTTTGGATTTAGAAGCAGATATTTCCCTGTGCTTTCTGCTGTTTCTTCCATAGGCCGGTATTGGGCTGAAAACGCCTGTTTTGAAACTCTGCACAGAAAGGGTTTGCAGACTGCTGAATCCACACACGGGTTTAACTCTGGAAGTTGAGTGCACACATTGACAACCGTTCTGTTAGATAGCTGCGTTTTGGATTTACAAGCAGATATTTCCCTGTGCTTTCTGCTGTTTCTTCCATAGGCCGGTATTGGGCTGAAAACGCCTGTTTTGAAACTCTGCACAGAAAGGGTTTGCAGACTGCTGAATCCACACACGGGTTTAACTCTGGAAGTTGAGTGCACACATTGACAACCGTTCTGTTAGATAGCTGCGTTTTGGATTTAGAAGCAGATATTTCCCTGTGCTTTCTGCTGTTTCTTCCATAGGCCGGTATTGGGCTGAAAACGCCTGTTTTGAAACTCTGCACAGAAAGGGTTTGCAGACTGCTGAATCCACACACGGGTTTAACTCTGGAAGTTGAGTGCACACATTGACAACCGTTCTGTTAGATAGCTGCGTTTTGGATTTAGAAGCAGATATTTCCCTGTGCTTTCTGCTGTTTCTTCCATAGGCCGGTATTGGGCTGAAAACGCCTGTTTTGAAACTCTGCACAGAAAGGGTTTGCAGACTGCTGAATCCACACACGGGTTTAACTCTGGAAGTTGAGTGCACACATTGACAACCGTTCTGTTAGATAGCTGCGTTTTGGATTTAGAAGCAGATATTTCCCTGTGCTTTCTGCTGTTTCTTCCATAGGCCGGTATTGGGCTGAAAACGCCTGTTTTGAAACTCTGCACAGAAAGGGTTTGCAGACTGCTGAATCCACACACGGGTTTAACTCTGGAAGTTGAGTGCACACATTGACAACCGTTCTGTTAGATAGCTGCGTTTTGGATTTACAAGCAGATATTTCCCTGTGCTTTCTGCTGTTTCTTCCATAGGCCGGTATTGGGCTGAAAACGCCTGTTTTGAAACTCTGCACAGAAACGGTTTGCAGACTGCTGAATCCACACACGGGTTTAACTCTGGAAGTTGAGTGCACACATTGACAACCGTTCTGTTAGATAGCCGCGTTTTGGATTTAGAAGCAGATATTTCCCTGTGCTTTCTGCTGTTTCTTCCATAGGCCGGTATTGGGCTGAAAACGCCTGTTTTGAAACTCTGCACAGAAAGGGTTTGCAGACTGCTGAATCCACACACGGGTTTAACTCTGGAAGTTGAGTGCACACATTGACAACCGTTCTGTTAGATAGCTGCGTTTTGGATTTAGAAGCAGATATTTCCCTGTGCTTTCTGCTGTTTCTTCCATAGGCCGGTATTGGGCTGAAAACGCCTGTTTTGAAACTCTGCACAGAAAGGGTTTGCAGACTGCTGAATCCACACACGGGTTTAACTCTGGAAGTTGAGTGCACACATTGACAACCGTTCTGTTAGATAGCTGCGTTTTGGATTTAGAAGCAGATATTTCCCTGTGCTTTCTGCTGTTTCTTCCATAGGCCGGTATTGGGCTGAAAACGCCTGTTTTGAAACTCTGCACAGAAAGGGTTTGCAGACTGCTGAATCCACACACGGGTTTAACTCTGGAAGTTGAGTGCACACATTGACAACCGTTCTGTTAGATAGCTGCGTTTTGGATTTAGAAGCAGATATTTCCCTGTGCTTTCTGCTGTTTCTTCCATAGGCCGGTATTGGGCTGAAAACGCCTGTTTTGAAACTCTGCACAGAAAGGGTTTGCAGACTGCTGAATCCACACACGGGTTTAACTCTGGAAGTTGAGTGCACACATTGACAACCGTTCTGTTAGATAGCTGCGTTTTGGATTTACAAGCAGATATTTCCCTGTGCTTTCTGCTGTTTCTTCCATAGGCCGGTATTGGGCTGAAAACGCCTGTTTTGAAACTCTGCACAGAAAGGGTTTGCAGACTGCTGAATCCACACACTGGTTTAACTCTGGAAGTTGAGTGCACACATTGACAACCGTTCTGTTAGATAGCTGCGTTTTGGATTTAGAAGCAGATATTTCCCTGTGCTTTCTGCTGTTTCTTCCATAGGCCGGTATTGGGCTGAAAACGCCTGTTTTGAAACTCGGCACAGAAAGGGTTTGCAGACTGCTGAATCCACACACCGGTTTAACTCTGGAAGTTGAGTGCACACATTGACAACCGTTCTGTTAGATAGCCGCGTTTCGGATTTAGAAGCAGATATTTCCCTGTGCTTTCTGCTGTTTCTTACATAGGCCGGTATTGGTCTGAAAACGCCTGTTTTGAAACTCTGCACAGAAAGGATTTGCAGACTGCTGAATCCACACCCGGATTTAACTCTGGAAGTTGAGTGCACACATTGACAACCGTTCTGTTAGATAGCTGCGTTTTGGATTTAGAAGCAGATATTTCCCTGTGCTTTCTGCTGTTTCTTCCATAGGCCGGTATTGGGCTGAAAACGCCTGTTTTGAAACTCTGCACAGAAAGGGTTTGCAGACTGCTGAATCCACACACGGGTTTAACTCTGGAAGTTGAGTGCACACATTGACAACCGTTCTGTTAGATAGCTGCGTTTTGGATTTAGAAGCAGATATTTCCCTGTGCTTTCTGCTGTTTCTTCCATAGGCCGGTATTGGGCTGAAAACGCCTGTTTTGAAACTCTGCACAGAAAGGGTTTGCAGACTGCTGAATCCACACACGGGTTTAACTCTGGAAGTTGAGTGCACACATTGACAACCGTTCTGTTAGATAGCTGCGTTTTGGATTTAGAAGCAGATATTTCCCTGTGCTTTCTGCTGTTTCTTCCATAGGCCGGTATTGGGCTGAAAACGCCTGTTTTGAAACTCTGCACAGAAAGTGTTTGCAGACTGCTGAATCCACACACGGGTTTAACTCTGGAAGTTGAGTGCACACATTGACAACCGTTCTGTTAGATAGCCGCGTTTTGGATTTAGAATCAGATATTTCCCTGTGCTTTCTGCTGTTTCTTCCATAGGCCGGTATTGGGCTGAAAACGCCTGTTTTGAAACTCTGCACAGAAAGGGTTTGCAGACTGCTGAATCCACACACGGGTTTAACTCTGGAAGTTGAGTGCACACATTGACAACCGTTCTGTTAGATAGCTGCGTTTTGGATTTACAAGCAGATATTTCCCTGTGCTTTCTGCTGTTTCTTCCATAGGCCGGTATTGGGCTGAAAACGCCTGTTTTGAAACTCTGCACAGAAAGGGTTTGCAGACTGCTGAATCCACACACGGGTTTAACTCTGGAAGTTGAGTGCACACATTGACAACCGTTCTGTTAGATAGCTGCGTTTTGGATTTACAAGCAGATATTTCCCTGTGCTTTCTGCTGTTTCTTCCATAGGCCGGTATTGGGCTGAAAACGCCTGTTTTGAAACTCTGCACAGAAAGGGTTTGCAGACTGCTGAATCCACACACGGGTTTAACTCTGGAAGTTGAGTGCACACATTGACAACCGTTCTGTTAGATAGCTGCGTTTTGGATTTAGAAGCAGATATTTCCCTGTGCTTTCTGCTGTTTCTTCCGTAGGCCGGTATTGGGCTGAAAACGCCTGTTTTGAAACTCTGCACAGAAAGGGTTTGCAGACTGCTGAATCCACACACGGGTTTAACTCTGGAAGTTGAGTGCACACATTGACAACCGTTCTGTTAGATAGCTGCGTTTTGGATTTAGAAGCAGATATTTCCCTGTGCTTTCTGCTGTTTCTTCCATAGGCCGGTATTGGGCTGAAAACGCCTGTTTTGAAACTCTGCACAGAAAGGGTTTGCAGACTGCTGAATCCACACACGGGTTTAACTCTGGAAGTTGAGTGCACACATTGACAACCGTTCTGTTAGATAGCTGCGTTTTGGATTTAGAAGCAGATATTTCCCTGTGCTTTCTGCTGTTTCTTCCATAGGCCGGTATTGGGCTGAAAACGCCTGTTTTGAAACTCTGCACAGAAAGGGTTTGCAGACTGCTGAATCCACACACGGGTTTAACTCTGGAAGTTGAGTGCACACATTGACAACCGTTCTGTTAGATAGCTGCGTTTTGGATTTAGAAGCAGATATTTCCCTGTGCTTTCTGCTATTTCTTCCATAGGCCGGTATTGGGCTGAAAACGCCTGTTTTGAAACTCTGCACAGAAAGGGTTTGCAGACTGCTGAATCCACACACGGGTTTAACTCTGGAAGTTGAGTGCACACATTGACAACCGTTCTGTTAGATAGCTGCGTTTTGGATTTAGAAGCAGATATTTCCCTGTGCTTTCTGCTGTTTCTTCCATAGGCCGGTATTGGGCTGAAAACGCCTGTTTTGAAACTCTGCACAGAAAGGGTTTGCAGACTGCTGAATCCACACACGGGTTTAACTCTGGAAGTTGAGTGCACACATTGACAACCGTTCTGTTAGATAGCTGCGTTTTGGATTTAGAAGCAGATATTTCCCTGTGCTTTCTGCTGTTTCTTCCATAGGCCGGTATTGGGCTGAAAACGCCTGTTTTGAAACTCTGCACAGAAAGGGTTTGCAGACTGCTGAATCCACACACGGGTTTAACTCTGGAAGTTGAGTGCACACATTGACAACCGTTCTGTTAGATAGCTGCGTTTTGGATTTAGAAGCAGATATTTCCCTGTGCTTTCTGCTGTTTCTTCCATAGGCCGGTATTGGGCTGAAAACGCCTGTTTTGAAACTCTGCACAGAAAGGGTTTGCAGACTGCTGAATCCACACACGGGTTTAACTCTGGAAGTTGAGTGCACACATTGACAACCGTTCTGTTAGATAGCTGCGTTTTGGATTTAGAAGCAGATATTTCCCTGTGCTTTCTGCTGTTTCTTCCATAGGCCGGTATTGGTCTGAAAACGCCTGTTTTGAAACTCTGCACAGAAAGGGTTTGCAGACTGCTGAATCCACACACGGGTTTAACTCTGGAAGTTGAGTGCACACATTGACAACCGTTCTGTTAGATAGCTGCGTTTTGGATTTAGAAGCAGATATTTCCCTGTGCTTTCTGCTGTTTCTTCCATAGGCCGGTATTGGGCTGAAAACGCCTGTTTTGAAACTCTGCACAGAAAGTGTTTGCAGACAGCTGAATCCACACACGGGTTTAACTCTGGAAGTTGAGTGCACACATTGACAACCGTTCTGTTAGATAGCTGCGTTTTGAATTTAGAAGCAGATATTTCCCTGTGCTTTCTGCTGTTTCTTCCATAGGCCGGTATTGGGCTGAAAACGCCTGTTTTGAAACTCTGCACAGAAAGGGTTTGCAGACTGCTGAATCCACACACGGGTTTAACTCTGGAAGTTGAGTGCACACATTGACAACCGTTCTGTTAGATAGCTGCGTTTTGGATTTACAAGCAGATATTTCCCTGTGCTTTCTGCTGTTTCTTCCATAGGCCGGTATTGGGCTGAAAACGCCTGTTTTGAAACTCTGCACAGAAACGGTTTGCAGACTGCTGAATCCACACACGGGTTTAACTCTGGAAGTTGATTACACACATTGACAACCGTTCTGTTAGATAGCCGCGTTTTGGATTTAGAAGCAGATATTTCCCTGTGCTTTCTGCTGTTTCTTCCGTAGGCCGGTATTGGGCTGAAAACGCCTGTTTTGAAACTCTGCACAGAAAGGGTTTGCAGACTGCTGAATCCACACACGGGTTTAACTCTGGAAGTTGAGTGCACACATTGACAACCGTTCTGTTAGATAGCTGCGTTTTGGATTTAGAAGCAGATATTTCCCTGTGCTTTCTGCTGTTTCTTCCATAGGCCGGTATTGGGCTGAAAACGCCTGTTTTGAAACTCTGCACAGAAAGGGTTTGCAGACTGCTGAATCCACACACGGGTTTAACTCTGGAAGTTGAGTGCACACATTGACAACCGTTCTGTTAGATAGCTGCGTTTTGGATTTAGAAGCAGATATTTCCCTGTGCTTTCTGCTGTTTCTTCCATAGGCCGGTATTGGGCTGAAAACGCCTGTTTTGAAACTCTGCACAGAAAGGGTTTGCAGACTGCTGAATCCACACACGGGTTTAACTCTGGAAGTTGAGTGCACACATTGACAACCGTTCTGTTAGATAGCTGCGTTTTGGATTTAGAAGCAGATATTTCCCTGTGCTTTCTGCTGTTTCTTCCATAGGCCGGTATTGGGCTGAAAACGCCTGTTTTGAAACTCTGCACAGAAAGGGTTTGCAGACTGCTGAATCCACACACTGGTTTAACTCTGGAAGTTGAGTGCACACATTGACAACCGTTCTGTTAGATAGCTGCGTTTTGGATTTAGAAGCAGATATTTCCCTGTGCTTTCTGCTGTTTCTTCCATAGGCCGGTATTGGGCTGAAAACGCCTGTTTTGAAACTCTGCACAGAAAGGGTTTGCAGACTGCTGAATCCACACACGGGTTTAACTCTGGAAGTTGAGTGCACACATTGACAACCGTTCTGTTAGATAGCTGCGTTTTGGATTTAGAAGCAGATATTTCCCTGTGCTTTCTGCTGTTTCTTCCATAGGCCGGTATTGGGCTGAAAACGCCTGTTTTGAAACTCTGCACAGAAAGGGTTTGCAGACTGCTGAATCCACACACGGGTTTAACTCTGGAAGTTGAGTGCACACATTGACAACCGTTCTGTTAGATAGCTGCGTTTTGGATTTAGAAGCAGATATTTCCCTGTGCTTTCTGCTGTTTCTTCCATAGGCCGGTATTGGGCTGAAAACGCCTGTTTTGAAACTCTGCACAGAATGGGTTTGCAGACTGCTGAATCCACACCCGGATTTAACTCTGGAAGTTGAGTGCACACATTGACAACCGTTCTGTTAGATAGCTGCGTTTTGGATTTAGAAGCAGATATTTCCCTGTGCTTTCTGCTGTTTCTTCCATAGGCCGGTATTGGGCTGAAAACGCCTGTTTTGAAACTCTGCACAGAAAGGGTTTGCAGACTGCTGAATCCACACACGGGTTTAACTCTGGAAGTTGAGTGCACACATTGACAACCGTTCTGTTAGATAGCTGCGTTTTGGATTTAGAAGCAGATATTTCCCTGTGCTTTCTGCTGTTTCTTCCATAGGCCGGTATTGGGCTGAAAACGCCTGTTTTGAAACTCTGCACAGAAAGGGTTTGCAGACTGCTGAATCCACACACGGGTTTAACTCTGGAAGTTGAGTGCACACATTGACAACCGTTCTGTTAGATAGCCGCGTTTTGGATTTAGAATCAGATATTTCCCTGTGCTTTCTGCTGTTTCTTCCATAGGCCGGTATTGGGCTGAAAACGCCTGTTTTGAAACTCTGCAAAGAAAGGGTTTGCAGACTGCTGAATCCACACACGGGTTTAACTCTGGAAGTTGAGTGCACAGATTGACAACCGTTCTGTTAGATAGCTGCGTTTTGGATTTACAAGCAGATATTTCCCTGTGCTTTCTGCTGTTTCTTCCATAGGCCGGTATTGGGCTGAAAACGCCTGTTTTGAAACTCTGCACAGAAACGGTTTGCAGACTGCTGAATCCACACACGGGTTTAACTCTGGAAGTTGAGTGCACACATTGACAACCGTTCTGTTAGATAGCCGCGTTTTGGATTTAGAAGCAGATATTTCCCTGTGCTTTCTGCTGTTTCTTCCGTAGGCCGGTATTGGGCTGAAAACGCCTGTTTTGAAACTCTGCACAGAAAGGGTTTGCAGACTGCTGAATCCACACACGGGTTTAACTCTGGAAGTTGAGTGCACACATTGACAACCGTTCTGTTAGATAGCCGCGTTTTGGATTTAGAAGCAGATATTTCCCTGTGCTTTCTGCTGTTTCTTCCGTAGGCCGGTATTGGGCTGAAAACGCCTGTTTTGAAACTCTGCACAGAAAGGGTTTGCAGACTGCTGAATCCACACACGGGTTTAACTCTGGAAGTTGAGTGCACACATTGACAACCGTTCTGTTAGATAGCTGCGTTTTGGATTTAGAAGCAGATATTTCCCTGTGCTTTCTGCTGTTTCTTCCATAGGCCGGTATTGGGCTGAAAACGCCTGTTTTGAAACTCTGCACAGAAAGGGTTTGCAGACTGCTGAATCCACACACGGGTTTAACTCTGGAAGTTGAGTGCACACATTGACAACCGTTCTGTTAGATAGCTGCGTTTTGGATTTAGAAGCAGATATTTCCCTGTGCTTTCTGCTGTTTCTTCCATAGGCCGGTATTGGGCTGAAAACGCCTGTTTTGAAACTCTGCACAGAAAGGGTTTGCAGACTGCTGAATCCACACACGGGTTTAACTCTGGAAGTTGAGTGCACACATTGACAACCGTTCTGTTAGATAGCTGCGTTTTGGATTTAGAAGCAGATATTTCCCTGTGCTTTCTGCTGTTTCTTCCATAGGCCGGTATTGGGCTGAAAACGCCTGTTTTGAAACTCTGCACAGAAAGGGTTTGCAGACTGCTGAATCCACACACGGGTTTAACTCTGGAAGTTGAGTGCACACATTGACAACCGTTCTGTTAGATAGCTGCGTTTTGGATTTAGAAGCAGATATTTCCCTGTGCTTTCTGCTGTTTCTTCCATAGGCCGGTATTGGGCTGAAAACGCCTGTTTTGAAACTCTGCACAGAAAGGGTTTGCAGACTGCTGAATCCACACACGGGTTTAACTCTGGAAGTTGAGTGCACACATTGACAACCGTTCTGTTAGATAGCTGCGTTTTGGATTTACAAGCAGATATTTCCCTGTGCTTTCTGCTGTTTCTTCCATAGGCCGGTATTGGGCTGAAAACGCCTGTTTTGAAACTCTGCACAGAAACGGTTTGCAGACTGCTGAATCCACACACGGGTTTAACTCTGGAAGTTGAGTGCACACATTGACAACCGTTCTGTTAGATAGCCGCGTTTTGGATTTAGAAGCAGATATTTCCCTGTGCTTTCTGCTGTTTCTTCCATAGGCCGGTATTGGGCTGAAAACGCCTGTTTTGAAACTCTGCACAGAAAGGGTTTGCAGACTGCTGAATCCACACACGGGTTTAACTCTGGAAGTTGAGTGCACACATTGACAACCGTTCTGTTAGATAGCTGCGTTTTGGATTTAGAAGCAGATATTTCCCTGTGCTTTCTGCTGTTTCTTCCATAGGCCGGTATTGGGCTGAAAACGCCTGTTTTGAAACTCTGCACAGAAAGGGTTTGCAGACTGCTGAATCCACACACGGGTTTAACTCTGGAAGTTGAGTGCACACATTGACAACCGTTCTGTTAGATAGCTGCGTTTTGGATTTAGAAGCAGATATTTCCCTGTGCTTTCTGCTGTTTCTTCCATAGGCCGGTATTGGGCTGAAAACGCCTGTTTTGAAACTCTGCACAGAAAGGGTTTGCAGACTGCTGAATCCACACACGGGTTTAACTCTGGAAGTTGAGTGCACACATTGACAACCGTTCTGTTAGATAGCTGCGTTTTGGATTTAGAAGCAGATATTTCCCTGTGCTTTCTGCTGTTTCTTCCATAGGCCGGTATTGGGCTGAAAACGCCTGTTTTGAAACTCTGCACAGAAAGGGTTTGCAGACTGCTGAATCCACACACGGGTTTAACTCTGGAAGTTGAGTGCACACATTGACAACCGTTCTGTTAGATAGCTGCGTTTTGGATTTACAAGCAGATATTTCCCTGTGCTTTCTGCTGTTTCTTCCATAGGCCGGTATTGGGCTGAAAACGCCTGTTTTGAAACTCTGCACAGAAAGGGTTTGCAGACTGCTGAATCCACACACTGGTTTAACTCTGGAAGTTGAGTGCACACATTGACAACCGTTCTGTTAGATAGCTGCGTTTTGGATTTAGAAGCAGATATTTCCCTGTGCTTTCTGCTGTTTCTTCCATAGGCCGGTATTGGGCTGAAAACGCCTGTTTTGAAACTCGGCACAGAAAGGGTTTGCAGACTGCTGAATCCACACACCGGTTTAACTCTGGAAGTTGAGTGCACACATTGACAACCGTTCTGTTAGATAGCCGCGTTTCGGATTTAGAAGCAGATATTTCCCTGTGCTTTCTGCTGTTTCTTACATAGGCCGGTATTGGTCTGAAAACGCCTGTTTTGAAACTCTGCACAGAAAGGATTTGCAGACTGCTGAATCCACACCCGGATTTAACTCTGGAAGTTGAGTGCACACATTGACAACCGTTCTGTTAGATAGCTGCGTTTTGGATTTAGAAGCAGATATTTCCCTGTGCTTTCTGCTGTTTCTTCCATAGGCCGGTATTGGGCTGAAAACGCCTGTTTTGAAACTCTGCACAGAAAGGGTTTGCAGACTGCTGAATCCACACACGGGTTTAACTCTGGAAGTTGAGTGCACACATTGACAACCGTTCTGTTAGATAGCTGCGTTTTGGATTTAGAAGCAGATATTTCCCTGTGCTTTCTGCTGTTTCTTCCATAGGCCGGTATTGGGCTGAAAACGCCTGTTTTGAAACTCTGCACAGAAAGGGTTTGCAGACTGCTGAATCCACACACGGGTTTAACTCTGGAAGTTGAGTGCACACATTGACAACCGTTCTGTTAGATAGCTGCGTTTTGGATTTAGAAGCAGATATTTCCCTGTGCTTTCTGCTGTTTCTTCCATAGGCCGGTATTGGGCTGAAAACGCCTGTTTTGAAACTCTGCACAGAAAGTGTTTGCAGACTGCTGAATCCACACACGGGTTTAACTCTGGAAGTTGAGTGCACACATTGACAACCGTTCTGTTAGATAGCCGCGTTTTGGATTTAGAATCAGATATTTCCCTGTGCTTTCTGCTGTTTCTTCCATAGGCCGGTATTGGGCTGAAAACGCCTGTTTTGAAACTCTGCACAGAAAGGGTTTGCAGACTGCTGAATCCACACACGGGTTTAACTCTGGAAGTTGAGTGCACACATTGACAACCGTTCTGTTAGATAGCTGCGTTTTGGATTTACAAGCAGATATTTCCCTGTGCTTTCTGCTGTTTCTTCCATAGGCCGGTATTGGGCTGAAAACGCCTGTTTTGAAACTCTGCACAGAAAGGGTTTGCAGACTGCTGAATCCACACACGGGTTTAACTCTGGAAGTTGAGTGCACACATTGACAACCGTTCTGTTAGATAGCTGCGTTTTGGATTTACAAGCAGATATTTCCCTGTGCTTTCTGCTGTTTCTTCCATAGGCCGGTATTGGGCTGAAAACGCCTGTTTTGAAACTCTGCACAGAAAGGGTTTGCAGACTGCTGAATCCACACACGGGTTTAACTCTGGAAGTTGAGTGCACACATTGACAACCGTTCTGTTAGATAGCTGCGTTTTGGATTTAGAAGCAGATATTTCCCTGTGCTTTCTGCTGTTTCTTCCGTAGGCCGGTATTGGGCTGAAAACGCCTGTTTTGAAACTCTGCACAGAAAGGGTTTGCAGACTGCTGAATCCACACACGGGTTTAACTCTGGAAGTTGAGTGCACACATTGACAACCGTTCTGTTAGATAGCTGCGTTTTGGATTTAGAAGCAGATATTTCCCTGTGCTTTCTGCTGTTTCTTCCATAGGCCGGTATTGGGCTGAAAACGCCTGTTTTGAAACTCTGCACAGAAAGGGTTTGCAGACTGCTGAATCCACACACGGGTTTAACTCTGGAAGTTGAGTGCACACATTGACAACCGTTCTGTTAGATAGCTGCGTTTTGGATTTAGAAGCAGATATTTCCCTGTGCTTTCTGCTGTTTCTTCCATAGGCCGGTATTGGGCTGAAAACGCCTGTTTTGAAACTCTGCACAGAAAGGGTTTGCAGACTGCTGAATCCACACACGGGTTTAACTCTGGAAGTTGAGTGCACACATTGACAACCGTTCTGTTAGATAGCTGCGTTTTGGATTTAGAAGCAGATATTTCCCTGTGCTTTCTGCTATTTCTTCCATAGGCCGGTATTGGGCTGAAAACGCCTGTTTTGAAACTCTGCACAGAAAGGGTTTGCAGACTGCTGAATCCACACACGGGTTTAACTCTGGAAGTTGAGTGCACACATTGACAACCGTTCTGTTAGATAGCTGCGTTTTGGATTTAGAAGCAGATATTTCCCTGTGCTTTCTGCTGTTTCTTCCATAGGCCGGTATTGGGCTGAAAACGCCTGTTTTGAAACTCTGCACAGAAAGGGTTTGCAGACTGCTGAATCCACACACGGGTTTAACTCTGGAAGTTGAGTGCACACATTGACAACCGTTCTGTTAGATAGCTGCGTTTTGGATTTAGAAGCAGATATTTCCCTGTGCTTTCTGCTGTTTCTTCCATAGGCCGGTATTGGGCTGAAAACGCCTGTTTTGAAACTCTGCACAGAAAGGGTTTGCAGACTGCTGAATCCACACACGGGTTTAACTCTGGAAGTTGAGTGCACACATTGACAACCGTTCTGTTAGATAGCTGCGTTTTGGATTTAGAAGCAGATATTTCCCTGTGCTTTCTGCTGTTTCTTCCATAGGCCGGTATTGGGCTGAAAACGCCTGTTTTGAAACTCTGCACAGAAAGGGTTTGCAGACTGCTGAATCCACACACGGGTTTAACTCTGGAAGTTGAGTGCACACATTGACAACCGTTCTGTTAGATAGCTGCGTTTTGGATTTAGAAGCAGATATTTCCCTGTGCTTTCTGCTGTTTCTTCCATAGGCCGGTATTGGTCTGAAAACGCCTGTTTTGAAACTCTGCACAGAAAGGGTTTGCAGACTGCTGAATCCACACACGGGTTTAACTCTGGAAGTTGAGTGCACACATTGACAACCGTTCTGTTAGATAGCTGCGTTTTGGATTTAGAAGCAGATATTTCCCTGTGCTTTCTGCTGTTTCTTCCATAGGCCGGTATTGGGCTGAAAACGCCTGTTTTGAAACTCTGCACAGAAAGTGTTTGCAGACAGCTGAATCCACACACGGGTTTAACTCTGGAAGTTGAGTGCACACATTGACAACCGTTCTGTTAGATAGCTGCGTTTTGAATTTAGAAGCAGATATTTCCCTGTGCTTTCTGCTGTTTCTTCCATAGGCCGGTATTGGGCTGAAAACGCCTGTTTTGAAACTCTGCACAGAAAGGGTTTGCAGACTGCTGAATCCACACACGGGTTTAACTCTGGAAGTTGAGTGCACACATTGACAACCGTTCTGTTAGATAGCTGCGTTTTGGATTTACAAGCAGATATTTCCCTGTGCTTTCTGCTGTTTCTTCCATAGGCCGGTATTGGGCTGAAAACGCCTGTTTTGAAACTCTGCACAGAAACGGTTTGCAGACTGCTGAATCCACACACGGGTTTAACTCTGGAAGTTGATTACACACATTGACAACCGTTCTGTTAGATAGCCGCGTTTTGGATTTAGAAGCAGATATTTCCCTGTGCTTTCTGCTGTTTCTTCCGTAGGCCGGTATTGGGCTGAAAACGCCTGTTTTGAAACTCTGCACAGAAAGGGTTTGCAGACTGCTGAATCCACACACGGGTTTAACTCTGGAAGTTGAGTGCACACATTGACAACCGTTCTGTTAGATAGCTGCGTTTTGGATTTAGAAGCAGATATTTCCCTGTGCTTTCTGCTGTTTCTTCCATAGGCCGGTATTGGGCTGAAAACGCCTGTTTTGAAACTCTGCACAGAAAGGGTTTGCAGACTGCTGAATCCACACACGGGTTTAACTCTGGAAGTTGAGTGCACACATTGACAACCGTTCTGTTAGATAGCTGCGTTTTGGATTTAGAAGCAGATATTTCCCTGTGCTTTCTGCTGTTTCTTCCATAGGCCGGTATTGGGCTGAAAACGCCTGTTTTGAAACTCTGCACAGAAAGGGTTTGCAGACTGCTGAATCCACACACGGGTTTAACTCTGGAAGTTGAGTGCACACATTGACAACCGTTCTGTTAGATAGCTGCGTTTTGGATTTAGAAGCAGATATTTCCCTGTGCTTTCTGCTGTTTCTTCCATAGGCCGGTATTGGGCTGAAAACGCCTGTTTTGAAACTCTGCACAGAAAGGGTTTGCAGACTGCTGAATCCACACACTGGTTTAACTCTGGAAGTTGAGTGCACACATTGACAACCGTTCTGTTAGATAGCTGCGTTTTGGATTTAGAAGCAGATATTTCCCTGTGCTTTCTGCTGTTTCTTCCATAGGCCGGTATTGGGCTGAAAACGCCTGTTTTGAAACTCTGCACAGAAAGGGTTTGCAGACTGCTGAATCCACACACGGGTTTAACTCTGGAAGTTGAGTGCACACATTGACAACCGTTCTGTTAGATAGCTGCGTTTTGGATTTAGAAGCAGATATTTCCCTGTGCTTTCTGCTGTTTCTTCCATAGGCCGGTATTGGGCTGAAAACGCCTGTTTTGAAACTCTGCACAGAAAGGGTTTGCAGACTGCTGAATCCACACACGGGTTTAACTCTGGAAGTTGAGTGCACACATTGACAACCGTTCTGTTAGATAGCTGCGTTTTGGATTTAGAAGCAGATATTTCCCTGTGCTTTCTGCTGTTTCTTCCATAGGCCGGTATTGGGCTGAAAACGCCTGTTTTGAAACTCTGCACAGAATGGGTTTGCAGACTGCTGAATCCACACCCGGATTTAACTCTGGAAGTTGAGTGCACACATTGACAACCGTTCTGTTAGATAGCTGCGTTTTGGATTTAGAAGCAGATATTTCCCTGTGCTTTCTGCTGTTTCTTCCATAGGCCGGTATTGGGCTGAAAACGCCTGTTTTGAAACTCTGCACAGAAAGGGTTTGCAGACTGCTGAATCCACACACGGGTTTAACTCTGGAAGTTGAGTGCACACATTGACAACCGTTCTGTTAGATAGCTGCGTTTTGGATTTAGAAGCAGATATTTCCCTGTGCTTTCTGCTGTTTCTTCCATAGGCCGGTATTGGGCTGAAAACGCCTGTTTTGAAACTCTGCACAGAAAGGGTTTGCAGACTGCTGAATCCACACACGGGTTTAACTCTGGAAGTTGAGTGCACACATTGACAACCGTTCTGTTAGATAGCCGCGTTTTGGATTTAGAATCAGATATTTCCCTGTGCTTTCTGCTGTTTCTTCCATAGGCCGGTATTGGGCTGAAAACGCCTGTTTTGAAACTCTGCAAAGAAAGGGTTTGCAGACTGCTGAATCCACACACGGGTTTAACTCTGGAAGTTGAGTGCACAGATTGACAACCGTTCTGTTAGATAGCTGCGTTTTGGATTTACAAGCAGATATTTCCCTGTGCTTTCTGCTGTTTCTTCCATAGGCCGGTATTGGGCTGAAAACGCCTGTTTTGAAACTCTGCACAGAAACGGTTTGCAGACTGCTGAATCCACACACGGGTTTAACTCTGGAAGTTGAGTGCACACATTGACAACCGTTCTGTTAGATAGCCGCGTTTTGGATTTAGAAGCAGATATTTCCCTGTGCTTTCTGCTGTTTCTTCCGTAGGCCGGTATTGGGCTGAAAACGCCTGTTTTGAAACTCTGCACAGAAAGGGTTTGCAGACTGCTGAATCCACACACGGGTTTAACTCTGGAAGTTGAGTGCACACATTGACAACCGTTCTGTTAGATAGCCGCGTTTTGGATTTAGAAGCAGATATTTCCCTGTGCTTTCTGCTGTTTCTTCCGTAGGCCGGTATTGGGCTGAAAACGCCTGTTTTGAAACTCTGCACAGAAAGGGTTTGCAGACTGCTGAATCCACACACGGGTTTAACTCTGGAAGTTGAGTGCACACATTGACAACCGTTCTGTTAGATAGCTGCGTTTTGGATTTAGAAGCAGATATTTCCCTGTGCTTTCTGCTGTTTCTTCCATAGGCCGGTATTGGGCTGAAAACGCCTGTTTTGAAACTCTGCACAGAAAGGGTTTGCAGACTGCTGAATCCACACACGGGTTTAACTCTGGAAGTTGAGTGCACACATTGACAACCGTTCTGTTAGATAGCTGCGTTTTGGATTTAGAAGCAGATATTTCCCTGTGCTTTCTGCTGTTTCTTCCATAGGCCGGTATTGGGCTGAAAACGCCTGTTTTGAAACTCTGCACAGAAAGGGTTTGCAGACTGCTGAATCCACACACGGGTTTAACTCTGGAAGTTGAGTGCACACATTGACAACCGTTCTGTTAGATAGCTGCGTTTTGGATTTAGAAGCAGATATTTCCCTGTGCTTTCTGCTGTTTCTTCCATAGGCCGGTATTGGGCTGAAAACGCCTGTTTTGAAACTCTGCACAGAAAGGGTTTGCAGACTGCTGAATCCACACACGGGTTTAACTCTGGAAGTTGAGTGCACACATTGACAACCGTTCTGTTAGATAGCTGCGTTTTGGATTTAGAAGCAGATATTTCCCTGTGCTTTCTGCTGTTTCTTCCATAGGCCGGTATTGGGCTGAAAACGCCTGTTTTGAAACTCTGCACAGAAAGGGTTTGCAGACTGCTGAATCCACACACGGGTTTAACTCTGGAAGTTGAGTGCACACATTGACAACCGTTCTGTTAGATAGCTGCGTTTTGGATTTACAAGCAGATATTTCCCTGTGCTTTCTGCTGTTTCTTCCATAGGCCGGTATTGGGCTGAAAACGCCTGTTTTGAAACTCTGCACAGAAACGGTTTGCAGACTGCTGAATCCACACACGGGTTTAACTCTGGAAGTTGAGTGCACACATTGACAACCGTTCTGTTAGATAGCCGCGTTTTGGATTTAGAAGCAGATATTTCCCTGTGCTTTCTGCTGTTTCTTCCATAGGCCGGTATTGGGCTGAAAACGCCTGTTTTGAAACTCTGCACAGAAAGGGTTTGCAGACTGCTGAATCCACACACGGGTTTAACTCTGGAAGTTGAGTGCACACATTGACAACCGTTCTGTTAGATAGCTGCGTTTTGGATTTAGAAGCAGATATTTCCCTGTGCTTTCTGCTGTTTCTTCCATAGGCCGGTATTGGGCTGAAAACGCCTGTTTTGAAACTCTGCACAGAAAGGGTTTGCAGACTGCTGAATCCACACACGGGTTTAACTCTGGAAGTTGAGTGCACACATTGACAACCGTTCTGTTAGATAGCTGCGTTTTGGATTTAGAAGCAGATATTTCCCTGTGCTTTCTGCTGTTTCTTCCATAGGCCGGTATTGGGCTGAAAACGCCTGTTTTGAAACTCTGCACAGAAAGGGTTTGCAGACTGCTGAATCCACACCCGGATTTAACTCTGGAAGTTGAGTGCACACATTGACAACCGTTCTGTTAGATAGCTGCGTTTTGGATTTAGAAGCAGATATTTCCCTGTGCTTTCTGCTGTTTCTTCCATAGGCCGGTATTGGGCTGAAAACGCCTGTTTTGAAACTCTGCACAGAAAGGGTTTGCAGACTGCTGAATCCACACACGGGTTTAACTCTGGAAGTTGAGTGCACACATTGACAACCGTTCTGTTAGATAGCTGCGTTTTGGATTTAGAAGCAGATATTTCCCTGTGCTTTCTGCTGTTTCTTCCATAGGCCGGTATTGGGCTGAAAACGCCTGTTTTGAAACTCTGCACAGAAAGGGTTTGCAGACTGCTGAATCCACACACGGGTTTAACTCTGGAAGTTGAGTGCACACATTGACAACCGTTCTGTTAGATAGCCGCGTTTTGGATTTAGAATCAGATATTTCCCTGTGCTTTCTGCTGTTTCTTCCATAGGCCGGTATTGGGCTGAAAACGCCTGTTTTGAAACTCTGCAAAGAAAGGGTTTGCAGACTGCTGAATCCACACACGGGTTTAACTCTGGAAGTTGAGTGCACAGATTGACAACCGTTCTGTTAGATAGCTGCGTTTTGGATTTACAAGCAGATATTTCCCTGTGCTTTCTGCTGTTTCTTCCATAGGCCGGTATTGGGCTGAAAACGCCTGTTTTGAAACTCTGCACAGAAACGGTTTGCAGACTGCTGAATCCACACACGGGTTTAACTCTGGAAGTTGAGTGCACACATTGACAACCGTTCTGTTAGATAGCCGCGTTTTGGATTTAGAAGCAGATATTTCCCTGTGCTTTCTGCTGTTTCTTCCGTAGGCCGGTATTGGGCTGAAAACGCCTGTTTTGAAACTCTGCACAGAAAGGGTTTGCAGACTGCTGAATCCACACACGGGTTTAACTCTGGAAGTTGAGTGCACACATTGACAACCGTTCTGTTAGATAGCCGCGTTTTGGATTTAGAAGCAGATATTTCCCTGTGCTTTCTGCTGTTTCTTCCGTAGGCCGGTTTTGGGCTGAAAACGCCTGTTTTGAAACTCTGCACAGAAAGGGTTTGCAGACTGCTGAATCCACACACGGGTTTAACTCTGGAAGTTGAGTGCACACATTGACAACCGTTCTGTTAGATAGCTGCGTTTTGGATTTAGAAGCAGATATTTCCCTGTGCTTTCTGCTGTTTCTTCCATAGGCCGGTATTGGGCTGAAAACGCCTGTTTTGAAACTCTGCACAGAAAGGGTTTGCAGACTGCTGAATCCACACACGGGTTTAACTCTGGAAGTTGAGTGCACACATTGACAACCGTTCTGTTAGATAGCTGCGTTTTGGATTTAGAAGCAGATATTTCCCTGTGCTTTCTGCTGTTTCTTCCATAGGCCGGTATTGGGCTGAAAACGCCTGTTTTGAAACTCTGCACAGAAAGGGTTTGCAGACTGCTGAATCCACACACGGGTTTAACTCTGGAAGTTGAGTGCACACATTGACAACCGTTCTGTTAGATAGCTGCGTTTTGGATTTAGAAGCAGATATTTCCCTGTGCTTTCTGCTGTTTCTTCCATAGGCCGGTATTGGGCTGAAAACGCCTGTTTTGAAACTCTGCACAGAAAGGGTTTGCAGACTGCTGAATCCACACACGGGTTTAACTCTGGAAGTTGAGTGCACACATTGACAACCGTTCTGTTAGATAGCTGCGTTTTGGATTTAGAAGCAGATATTTCCCTGTGCTTTCTGCTGTTTCTTCCATAGGCCGGTATTGGGCTGAAAACGCCTGTTTTGAAACTCTGCACAGAAAGGGTTTGCAGACTGCTGAATCCACACACGGGTTTAACTCTGGAAGTTGAGTGCACACATTGACAACCGTTCTGTTAGATAGCTGCGTTTTGGATTTACAAGCAGATATTTCCCTGTGCTTTCTGCTGTTTCTTCCATAGGCCGGTATTGGGCTGAAAACGCCTGTTTTGAAACTCTGCACAGAAACGGTTTGCAGACTGCTGAATCCACACACGGGTTTAACTCTGGAAGTTGAGTGCACACATTGACAACCGTTCTGTTAGATAGCCGCGTTTTGGATTTAGAAGCAGATATTTCCCTGTGCTTTCTGCTGTTTCTTCCATAGGCCGGTATTGGGCTGAAAACGCCTGTTTTGAAACTCTGCACAGAAAGGGTTTGCAGACTGCTGAATCCACACACGGGTTTAACTCTGGAAGTTGAGTGCACACATTGACAACCGTTCTGTTAGATAGCTGCGTTTTGGATTTAGAAGCAGATATTTCCCTGTGCTTTCTGCTGTTTCTTCCATAGGCCGGTATTGGGCTGAAAACGCCTGTTTTGAAACTCTGCACAGAAAGGGTTTGCAGACTGCTGAATCCACACACGGGTTTAACTCTGGAAGTTGAGTGCACACATTGACAACCGTTCTGTTAGATAGCTGCGTTTTGGATTTAGAAGCAGATATTTCCCTGTGCTTTCTGCTGTTTCTTCCATAGGCCGGTATTGGGCTGAAAACGCCTGTTTTGAAACTCTGCACAGAAAGGGTTTGCAGACTGCTGAATCCACACACGGGTTTAACTCTGGAAGTTGAGTGCACACATTGACAACCGTTCTGTTAGATAGCTGCGTTTTGGATTTAGAAGCAGATATTTCCCTGTGCTTTCTGCTGTTTCTTCCATAGGCCGGTATTGGGCTGAAAACGCCTGTTTTGAAACTCTGCACAGAAAGGGTTTGCAGACTGCTGAATCCACACACGGGTTTAACTCTGGAAGTTGAGTGCACACATTGACAACCGTTCTGTTAGATAGCTGCGTTTTGGATTTACAAGCAGATATTTCCCTGTGCTTTCTGCTGTTTCTTCCATAGGCCGGTATTGGGCTGAAAACGCCTGTTTTGAAACTCTGCACAGAAAGGGTTTGCAGACTGCTGAATCCACACACTGGTTTAACTCTGGAAGTTGAGTGCACACATTGACAACCGTTCTGTTAGATAGCTGCGTTTTGGATTTAGAAGCAGATATTTCCCTGTGCTTTCTGCTGTTTCTTCCATAGGCCGGTATTGGGCTGAAAACGCCTGTTTTGAAACTCGGCACAGAAAGGGTTTGCAGACTGCTGAATCCACACACCGGTTTAACTCTGGAAGTTGAGTGCACACATTGACAACCGTTCTGTTAGATAGCCGCGTTTCGGATTTAGAAGCAGATATTTCCCTGTGCTTTCTGCTGTTTCTTACATAGGCCGGTATTGGTCTGAAAACGCCTGTTTTGAAACTCTGCACAGAAAGGATTTGCAGACTGCTGAATCCACACCCGGATTTAACTCTGGAAGTTGAGTGCACACATTGACAACCGTTCTGTTAGATAGCTGCGTTTTGGATTTAGAAGCAGATATTTCCCTGTGCTTTCTGCTGTTTCTTCCATAGGCCGGTATTGGGCTGAAAACGCCTGTTTTGAAACTCTGCACAGAAAGGGTTTGCAGACTGCTGAATCCACACACGGGTTTAACTCTGGAAGTTGAGTGCACACATTGACAACCGTTCTGTTAGATAGCTGCGTTTTGGATTTAGAAGCAGATATTTCCCTGTGCTTTCTGCTGTTTCTTCCATAGGCCGGTATTGGGCTGAAAACGCCTGTTTTGAAACTCTGCACAGAAAGGGTTTGCAGACTGCTGAATCCACACACGGGTTTAACTCTGGAAGTTGAGTGCACACATTGACAACCGTTCTGTTAGATAGCTGCGTTTTGGATTTAGAAGCAGATATTTCCCTGTGCTTTCTGCTGTTTCTTCCATAGGCCGGTATTGGGCTGAAAACGCCTGTTTTGAAACTCTGCACAGAAAGTGTTTGCAGACTGCTGAATCCACACACGGGTTTAACTCTGGAAGTTGAGTGCACACATTGACAACCGTTCTGTTAGATAGCCGCGTTTTGGATTTAGAATCAGATATTTCCCTGTGCTTTCTGCTGTTTCTTCCATAGGCCGGTATTGGGCTGAAAACGCCTGTTTTGAAACTCTGCACAGAAAGGGTTTGCAGACTGCTGAATCCACACACGGGTTTAACTCTGGAAGTTGAGTGCACACATTGACAACCGTTCTGTTAGATAGCTGCGTTTTGGATTTACAAGCAGATATTTCCCTGTGCTTTCTGCTGTTTCTTCCATAGGCCGGTATTGGGCTGAAAACGCCTGTTTTGAAACTCTGCACAGAAAGGGTTTGCAGACTGCTGAATCCACACACGGGTTTAACTCTGGAAGTTGAGTGCACACATTGACAACCGTTCTGTTAGATAGCTGCGTTTTGGATTTACAAGCAGATATTTCCCTGTGCTTTCTGCTGTTTCTTCCATAGGCCGGTATTGGGCTGAAAACGCCTGTTTTGAAACTCTGCACAGAAAGGGTTTGCAGACTGCTGAATCCACACACGGGTTTAACTCTGGAAGTTGAGTGCACACATTGACAACCGTTCTGTTAGATAGCTGCGTTTTGGATTTAGAAGCAGATATTTCCCTGTGCTTTCTGCTGTTTCTTCCGTAGGCCGGTATTGGGCTGAAAACGCCTGTTTTGAAACTCTGCACAGAAAGGGTTTGCAGACTGCTGAATCCACACACGGGTTTAACTCTGGAAGTTGAGTGCACACATTGACAACCGTTCTGTTAGATAGCTGCGTTTTGGATTTAGAAGCAGATATTTCCCTGTGCTTTCTGCTGTTTCTTCCATAGGCCGGTATTGGGCTGAAAACGCCTGTTTTGAAACTCTGCACAGAAAGGGTTTGCAGACTGCTGAATCCACACACGGGTTTAACTCTGGAAGTTGAGTGCACACATTGACAACCGTTCTGTTAGATAGCTGCGTTTTGGATTTAGAAGCAGATATTTCCCTGTGCTTTCTGCTGTTTCTTCCATAGGCCGGTATTGGGCTGAAAACGCCTGTTTTGAAACTCTGCACAGAAAGGGTTTGCAGACTGCTGAATCCACACACGGGTTTAACTCTGGAAGTTGAGTGCACACATTGACAACCGTTCTGTTAGATAGCTGCGTTTTGGATTTAGAAGCAGATATTTCCCTGTGCTTTCTGCTATTTCTTCCATAGGCCGGTATTGGGCTGAAAACGCCTGTTTTGAAACTCTGCACAGAAAGGGTTTGCAGACTGCTGAATCCACACACGGGTTTAACTCTGGAAGTTGAGTGCACACATTGACAACCGTTCTGTTAGATAGCTGCGTTTTGGATTTAGAAGCAGATATTTCCCTGTGCTTTCTGCTGTTTCTTCCATAGGCCGGTATTGGGCTGAAAACGCCTGTTTTGAAACTCTGCACAGAAAGGGTTTGCAGACTGCTGAATCCACACACGGGTTTAACTCTGGAAGTTGAGTGCACACATTGACAACCGTTCTGTTAGATAGCTGCGTTTTGGATTTAGAAGCAGATATTTCCCTGTGCTTTCTGCTGTTTCTTCCATAGGCCGGTATTGGGCTGAAAACGCCTGTTTTGAAACTCTGCACAGAAAGGGTTTGCAGACTGCTGAATCCACACACGGGTTTAACTCTGGAAGTTGAGTGCACACATTGACAACCGTTCTGTTAGATAGCTGCGTTTTGGATTTAGAAGCAGATATTTCCCTGTGCTTTCTGCTGTTTCTTCCATAGGCCGGTATTGGGCTGAAAACGCCTGTTTTGAAACTCTGCACAGAAAGGGTTTGCAGACTGCTGAATCCACACACGGGTTTAACTCTGGAAGTTGAGTGCACACATTGACAACCGTTCTGTTAGATAGCTGCGTTTTGGATTTAGAAGCAGATATTTCCCTGTGCTTTCTGCTGTTTCTTCCATAGGCCGGTATTGGTCTGAAAACGCCTGTTTTGAAACTCTGCACAGAAAGGGTTTGCAGACTGCTGAATCCACACACGGGTTTAACTCTGGAAGTTGAGTGCACACATTGACAACCGTTCTGTTAGATAGCTGCGTTTTGGATTTAGAAGCAGATATTTCCCTGTGCTTTCTGCTGTTTCTTCCATAGGCCGGTATTGGGCTGAAAACGCCTGTTTTGAAACTCTGCACAGAAAGTGTTTGCAGACAGCTGAATCCACACACGGGTTTAACTCTGGAAGTTGAGTGCACACATTGACAACCGTTCTGTTAGATAGCTGCGTTTTGAATTTAGAAGCAGATATTTCCCTGTGCTTTCTGCTGTTTCTTCCATAGGCCGGTATTGGGCTGAAAACGCCTGTTTTGAAACTCTGCACAGAAAGGGTTTGCAGACTGCTGAATCCACACACGGGTTTAACTCTGGAAGTTGAGTGCACACATTGACAACCGTTCTGTTAGATAGCTGCGTTTTGGATTTACAAGCAGATATTTCCCTGTGCTTTCTGCTGTTTCTTCCATAGGCCGGTATTGGGCTGAAAACGCCTGTTTTGAAACTCTGCACAGAAACGGTTTGCAGACTGCTGAATCCACACACGGGTTTAACTCTGGAAGTTGATTACACACATTGACAACCGTTCTGTTAGATAGCCGCGTTTTGGATTTAGAAGCAGATATTTCCCTGTGCTTTCTGCTGTTTCTTCCGTAGGCCGGTATTGGGCTGAAAACGCCTGTTTTGAAACTCTGCACAGAAAGGGTTTGCAGACTGCTGAATCCACACACGGGTTTAACTCTGGAAGTTGAGTGCACACATTGACAACCGTTCTGTTAGATAGCTGCGTTTTGGATTTAGAAGCAGATATTTCCCTGTGCTTTCTGCTGTTTCTTCCATAGGCCGGTATTGGGCTGAAAACGCCTGTTTTGAAACTCTGCACAGAAAGGGTTTGCAGACTGCTGAATCCACACACGGGTTTAACTCTGGAAGTTGAGTGCACACATTGACAACCGTTCTGTTAGATAGCTGCGTTTTGGATTTAGAAGCAGATATTTCCCTGTGCTTTCTGCTGTTTCTTCCATAGGCCGGTATTGGGCTGAAAACGCCTGTTTTGAAACTCTGCACAGAAAGGGTTTGCAGACTGCTGAATCCACACACGGGTTTAACTCTGGAAGTTGAGTGCACACATTGACAACCGTTCTGTTAGATAGCTGCGTTTTGGATTTAGAAGCAGATATTTCCCTGTGCTTTCTGCTGTTTCTTCCATAGGCCGGTATTGGGCTGAAAACGCCTGTTTTGAAACTCTGCACAGAAAGGGTTTGCAGACTGCTGAATCCACACACTGGTTTAACTCTGGAAGTTGAGTGCACACATTGACAACCGTTCTGTTAGATAGCTGCGTTTTGGATTTAGAAGCAGATATTTCCCTGTGCTTTCTGCTGTTTCTTCCATAGGCCGGTATTGGGCTGAAAACGCCTGTTTTGAAACTCTGCACAGAAACGGTTTGCAGACTGCTGAATCCACACACGGGTTTAACTCTGGAAGTTGAGTGCACACATTGACAACCGTTCTGTTAGATAGCCGCGTTTTGGATTTAGAAGCAGATATTTCCCTGTGCTTTCTGCTGTTTCTTCCGTAGGCCGGTATTGGGCTGAAAACGCCTGTTTTGAAACTCTGCACAGAAAGGGTTTGCAGACTGCTGAATCCACACACGGGTTTAACTCTGGAAGTTGAGTGCACACATTGACAACCGTTCTGTTAGATAGCCGCGTTTTGGATTTAGAAGCAGATATTTCCCTGTGCTTTCTGCTGTTTCTTCCGTAGGCCGGTTTTGGGCTGAAAACGC
Organism: Aotus nancymaae; assembly: GCF_030222135.1. NCBI lineage: Eukaryota > Metazoa > Chordata > Mammalia > Primates > Aotidae > Aotus > Aotus nancymaae. Next base: position 89,561 of record NW_026988643.1, read on the forward strand.
CTGTTTTGAAACTCTGCACAGAAAGGGTTTGCAGACTGCTGAATCCACACACGGGTTTAACTCTGGAAGTTGAGTGCACACATTGACAACCGTTCTGTTAGATAGCTGCGTTTTGGATTTAGAAGCAGATATTTCCCTGTGCTTTCTGCTGTTTCTTCCATAGGCCGGTATTGGGCTGAAAACGCCTGTTTTGAAACTCTGCACAGAAAGGGTTTGCAGACTGCTGAATCCACACACGGGTTTAACTCTGGAAGTTGAGTGCACACATTGACAACCGTTCTGTTAGATAGCTGCGTTTTGGATTTAGAAGCAGATATTTCCCTGTGCTTTCTGCTGTTTCTTCCATAGGCCGGTATTGGGCTGAAAACGCCTGTTTTGAAACTCTGCACAGAAAGGGTTTGCAGACTGCTGAATCCACACACGGGTTTAACTCTGGAAGTTGAGTGCACACATTGACAACCGTTCTGTTAGATAGCTGCGTTTTGGATTTAGAAGCAGATATTTCCCTGTGCTTTCTGCTGTTTCTTCCATAGGCCGGTATTGGGCTGAAAACGCCTGTTTTGAAACTCTGCACAGAAAGGGTTTGCAGACTGCTGAATCCACACACGGGTTTAACTCTGGAAGTTGAGTGCACACATTGACAACCGTTCTGTTAGATAGCTGCGTTTTGGATTTAGAAGCAGATATTTCCCTGTGCTTTCTGCTGTTTCTTCCATAGGCCGGTATTGGGCTGAAAACGCCTGTTTTGAAACTCTGCACAGAAAGGGTTTGCAGACTGCTGAATCCACACACGGGTTTAACTCTGGAAGTTGAGTGCACACATTGACAACCGTTCTGTTAGATAGCTGCGTTTTGGATTTACAAGCAGATATTTCCCTGTGCTTTCTGCTGTTTCTTCCATAGGCCGGTATTGGGCTGAAAACGCCTGTTTTGAAACTCTGCACAGAAACGGTTTGCAGACTGCTGAATCCACACACGGGTTTAACTCTGGAAGTTGAGTGCACACATTGACAACCGTTCTGTTAGATAGCCGCGTTTTGGATTTAGAAGCAGATATTTCCCTGTGCTTTCTGCTGTTTCTTCCATAGGCCGGTATTGGGCTGAAAACGCCTGTTTTGAAACTCTGCACAGAAAGGGTTTGCAGACTGCTGAATCCACACACGGGTTTAACTCTGGAAGTTGAGTGCACACATTGACAACCGTTCTGTTAGATAGCTGCGTTTTGGATTTAGAAGCAGATATTTCCCTGTGCTTTCTGCTGTTTCTTCCATAGGCCGGTATTGGGCTGAAAACGCCTGTTTTGAAACTCTGCACAGAAAGGGTTTGCAGACTGCTGAATCCACACACGGGTTTAACTCTGGAAGTTGAGTGCACACATTGACAACCGTTCTGTTAGATAGCTGCGTTTTGGATTTAGAAGCAGATATTTCCCTGTGCTTTCTGCTGTTTCTTCCATAGGCCGGTATTGGGCTGAAAACGCCTGTTTTGAAACTCTGCACAGAAAGGGTTTGCAGACTGCTGAATCCACACACGGGTTTAACTCTGGAAGTTGAGTGCACACATTGACAACCGTTCTGTTAGATAGCTGCGTTTTGGATTTAGAAGCAGATATTTCCCTGTGCTTTCTGCTGTTTCTTCCATAGGCCGGTATTGGGCTGAAAACGCCTGTTTTGAAACTCTGCACAGAAAGGGTTTGCAGACTGCTGAATCCACACACGGGTTTAACTCTGGAAGTTGAGTGCACACATTGACAACCGTTCTGTTAGATAGCTGCGTTTTGGATTTACAAGCAGATATTTCCCTGTGCTTTCTGCTGTTTCTTCCATAGGCCGGTATTGGGCTGAAAACGCCTGTTTTGAAACTCTGCACAGAAAGGGTTTGCAGACTGCTGAATCCACACACTGGTTTAACTCTGGAAGTTGAGTGCACACATTGACAACCGTTCTGTTAGATAGCTGCGTTTTGGATTTAGAAGCAGATATTTCCCTGTGCTTTCTGCTGTTTCTTCCATAGGCCGGTATTGGGCTGAAAACGCCTGTTTTGAAACTCGGCACAGAAAGGGTTTGCAGACTGCTGAATCCACACACCGGTTTAACTCTGGAAGTTGAGTGCACACATTGACAACCGTTCTGTTAGATAGCCGCGTTTCGGATTTAGAAGCAGATATTTCCCTGTGCTTTCTGCTGTTTCTTACATAGGCCGGTATTGGTCTGAAAACGCCTGTTTTGAAACTCTGCACAGAAAGGATTTGCAGACTGCTGAATCCACACCCGGATTTAACTCTGGAAGTTGAGTGCACACATTGACAACCGTTCTGTTAGATAGCTGCGTTTTGGATTTAGAAGCAGATATTTCCCTGTGCTTTCTGCTGTTTCTTCCATAGGCCGGTATTGGGCTGAAAACGCCTGTTTTGAAACTCTGCACAGAAAGGGTTTGCAGACTGCTGAATCCACACACGGGTTTAACTCTGGAAGTTGAGTGCACACATTGACAACCGTTCTGTTAGATAGCTGCGTTTTGGATTTAGAAGCAGATATTTCCCTGTGCTTTCTGCTGTTTCTTCCATAGGCCGGTATTGGGCTGAAAACGCCTGTTTTGAAACTCTGCACAGAAAGGGTTTGCAGACTGCTGAATCCACACACGGGTTTAACTCTGGAAGTTGAGTGCACACATTGACAACCGTTCTGTTAGATAGCTGCGTTTTGGATTTAGAAGCAGATATTTCCCTGTGCTTTCTGCTGTTTCTTCCATAGGCCGGTATTGGGCTGAAAACGCCTGTTTTGAAACTCTGCACAGAAAGTGTTTGCAGACTGCTGAATCCACACACGGGTTTAACTCTGGAAGTTGAGTGCACACATTGACAACCGTTCTGTTAGATAGCCGCGTTTTGGATTTAGAATCAGATATTTCCCTGTGCTTTCTGCTGTTTCTTCCATAGGCCGGTATTGGGCTGAAAACGCCTGTTTTGAAACTCTGCACAGAAAGGGTTTGCAGACTGCTGAATCCACACACGGGTTTAACTCTGGAAGTTGAGTGCACACATTGACAACCGTTCTGTTAGATAGCTGCGTTTTGGATTTACAAGCAGATATTTCCCTGTGCTTTCTGCTGTTTCTTCCATAGGCCGGTATTGGGCTGAAAACGCCTGTTTTGAAACTCTGCACAGAAAGGGTTTGCAGACTGCTGAATCCACACACGGGTTTAACTCTGGAAGTTGAGTGCACACATTGACAACCGTTCTGTTAGATAGCTGCGTTTTGGATTTACAAGCAGATATTTCCCTGTGCTTTCTGCTGTTTCTTCCATAGGCCGGTATTGGGCTGAAAACGCCTGTTTTGAAACTCTGCACAGAAAGGGTTTGCAGACTGCTGAATCCACACACGGGTTTAACTCTGGAAGTTGAGTGCACACATTGACAACCGTTCTGTTAGATAGCTGCGTTTTGGATTTAGAAGCAGATATTTCCCTGTGCTTTCTGCTGTTTCTTCCGTAGGCCGGTATTGGGCTGAAAACGCCTGTTTTGAAACTCTGCACAGAAAGGGTTTGCAGACTGCTGAATCCACACACGGGTTTAACTCTGGAAGTTGAGTGCACACATTGACAACCGTTCTGTTAGATAGCTGCGTTTTGGATTTAGAAGCAGATATTTCCCTGTGCTTTCTGCTGTTTCTTCCATAGGCCGGTATTGGGCTGAAAACGCCTGTTTTGAAACTCTGCACAGAAAGGGTTTGCAGACTGCTGAATCCACACACGGGTTTAACTCTGGAAGTTGAGTGCACACATTGACAACCGTTCTGTTAGATAGCTGCGTTTTGGATTTAGAAGCAGATATTTCCCTGTGCTTTCTGCTGTTTCTTCCATAGGCCGGTATTGGGCTGAAAACGCCTGTTTTGAAACTCTGCACAGAAAGGGTTTGCAGACTGCTGAATCCACACACGGGTTTAACTCTGGAAGTTGAGTGCACACATTGACAACCGTTCTGTTAGATAGCTGCGTTTTGGATTTAGAAGCAGATATTTCCCTGTGCTTTCTGCTATTTCTTCCATAGGCCGGTATTGGGCTGAAAACGCCTGTTTTGAAACTCTGCACAGAAAGGGTTTGCAGACTGCTGAATCCACACACGGGTTTAACTCTGGAAGTTGAGTGCACACATTGACAACCGTTCTGTTAGATAGCTGCGTTTTGGATTTAGAAGCAGATATTTCCCTGTGCTTTCTGCTGTTTCTTCCATAGGCCGGTATTGGGCTGAAAACGCCTGTTTTGAAACTCTGCACAGAAAGGGTTTGCAGACTGCTGAATCCACACACGGGTTTAACTCTGGAAGTTGAGTGCACACATTGACAACCGTTCTGTTAGATAGCTGCGTTTTGGATTTAGAAGCAGATATTTCCCTGTGCTTTCTGCTGTTTCTTCCATAGGCCGGTATTGGGCTGAAAACGCCTGTTTTGAAACTCTGCACAGAAAGGGTTTGCAGACTGCTGAATCCACACACGGGTTTAACTCTGGAAGTTGAGTGCACACATTGACAACCGTTCTGTTAGATAGCTGCGTTTTGGATTTAGAAGCAGATATTTCCCTGTGCTTTCTGCTGTTTCTTCCATAGGCCGGTATTGGGCTGAAAACGCCTGTTTTGAAACTCTGCACAGAAAGGGTTTGCAGACTGCTGAATCCACACACGGGTTTAACTCTGGAAGTTGAGTGCACACATTGACAACCGTTCTGTTAGATAGCTGCGTTTTGGATTTAGAAGCAGATATTTCCCTGTGCTTTCTGCTGTTTCTTCCATAGGCCGGTATTGGTCTGAAAACGCCTGTTTTGAAACTCTGCACAGAAAGGGTTTGCAGACTGCTGAATCCACACACGGGTTTAACTCTGGAAGTTGAGTGCACACATTGACAACCGTTCTGTTAGATAGCTGCGTTTTGGATTTAGAAGCAGATATTTCCCTGTGCTTTCTGCTGTTTCTTCCATAGGCCGGTATTGGGCTGAAAACGCCTGTTTTGAAACTCTGCACAGAAAGTGTTTGCAGACAGCTGAATCCACACACGGGTTTAACTCTGGAAGTTGAGTGCACACATTGACAACCGTTCTGTTAGATAGCTGCGTTTTGAATTTAGAAGCAGATATTTCCCTGTGCTTTCTGCTGTTTCTTCCATAGGCCGGTATTGGGCTGAAAACGCCTGTTTTGAAACTCTGCACAGAAAGGGTTTGCAGACTGCTGAATCCACACACGGGTTTAACTCTGGAAGTTGAGTGCACACATTGACAACCGTTCTGTTAGATAGCTGCGTTTTGGATTTACAAGCAGATATTTCCCTGTGCTTTCTGCTGTTTCTTCCATAGGCCGGTATTGGGCTGAAAACGCCTGTTTTGAAACTCTGCACAGAAACGGTTTGCAGACTGCTGAATCCACACACGGGTTTAACTCTGGAAGTTGATTACACACATTGACAACCGTTCTGTTAGATAGCCGCGTTTTGGATTTAGAAGCAGATATTTCCCTGTGCTTTCTGCTGTTTCTTCCGTAGGCCGGTATTGGGCTGAAAACGCCTGTTTTGAAACTCTGCACAGAAAGGGTTTGCAGACTGCTGAATCCACACACGGGTTTAACTCTGGAAGTTGAGTGCACACATTGACAACCGTTCTGTTAGATAGCTGCGTTTTGGATTTAGAAGCAGATATTTCCCTGTGCTTTCTGCTGTTTCTTCCATAGGCCGGTATTGGGCTGAAAACGCCTGTTTTGAAACTCTGCACAGAAAGGGTTTGCAGACTGCTGAATCCACACACGGGTTTAACTCTGGAAGTTGAGTGCACACATTGACAACCGTTCTGTTAGATAGCTGCGTTTTGGATTTAGAAGCAGATATTTCCCTGTGCTTTCTGCTGTTTCTTCCATAGGCCGGTATTGGGCTGAAAACGCCTGTTTTGAAACTCTGCACAGAAAGGGTTTGCAGACTGCTGAATCCACACACGGGTTTAACTCTGGAAGTTGAGTGCACACATTGACAACCGTTCTGTTAGATAGCTGCGTTTTGGATTTAGAAGCAGATATTTCCCTGTGCTTTCTGCTGTTTCTTCCATAGGCCGGTATTGGGCTGAAAACGCCTGTTTTGAAACTCTGCACAGAAAGGGTTTGCAGACTGCTGAATCCACACACTGGTTTAACTCTGGAAGTTGAGTGCACACATTGACAACCGTTCTGTTAGATAGCTGCGTTTTGGATTTAGAAGCAGATATTTCCCTGTGCTTTCTGCTGTTTCTTCCATAGGCCGGTATTGGGCTGAAAACGCCTGTTTTGAAACTCTGCACAGAAAGGGTTTGCAGACTGCTGAATCCACACACGGGTTTAACTCTGGAAGTTGAGTGCACACATTGACAACCGTTCTGTTAGATAGCTGCGTTTTGGATTTAGAAGCAGATATTTCCCTGTGCTTTCTGCTGTTTCTTCCATAGGCCGGTATTGGGCTGAAAACGCCTGTTTTGAAACTCTGCACAGAAAGGGTTTGCAGACTGCTGAATCCACACACGGGTTTAACTCTGGAAGTTGAGTGCACACATTGACAACCGTTCTGTTAGATAGCTGCGTTTTGGATTTAGAAGCAGATATTTCCCTGTGCTTTCTGCTGTTTCTTCCATAGGCCGGTATTGGGCTGAAAACGCCTGTTTTGAAACTCTGCACAGAATGGGTTTGCAGACTGCTGAATCCACACCCGGATTTAACTCTGGAAGTTGAGTGCACACATTGACAACCGTTCTGTTAGATAGCTGCGTTTTGGATTTAGAAGCAGATATTTCCCTGTGCTTTCTGCTGTTTCTTCCATAGGCCGGTATTGGGCTGAAAACGCCTGTTTTGAAACTCTGCACAGAAAGGGTTTGCAGACTGCTGAATCCACACACGGGTTTAACTCTGGAAGTTGAGTGCACACATTGACAACCGTTCTGTTAGATAGCTGCGTTTTGGATTTAGAAGCAGATATTTCCCTGTGCTTTCTGCTGTTTCTTCCATAGGCCGGTATTGGGCTGAAAACGCCTGTTTTGAAACTCTGCACAGAAAGGGTTTGCAGACTGCTGAATCCACACACGGGTTTAACTCTGGAAGTTGAGTGCACACATTGACAACCGTTCTGTTAGATAGCCGCGTTTTGGATTTAGAATCAGATATTTCCCTGTGCTTTCTGCTGTTTCTTCCATAGGCCGGTATTGGGCTGAAAACGCCTGTTTTGAAACTCTGCAAAGAAAGGGTTTGCAGACTGCTGAATCCACACACGGGTTTAACTCTGGAAGTTGAGTGCACAGATTGACAACCGTTCTGTTAGATAGCTGCGTTTTGGATTTACAAGCAGATATTTCCCTGTGCTTTCTGCTGTTTCTTCCATAGGCCGGTATTGGGCTGAAAACGCCTGTTTTGAAACTCTGCACAGAAACGGTTTGCAGACTGCTGAATCCACACACGGGTTTAACTCTGGAAGTTGAGTGCACACATTGACAACCGTTCTGTTAGATAGCCGCGTTTTGGATTTAGAAGCAGATATTTCCCTGTGCTTTCTGCTGTTTCTTCCGTAGGCCGGTATTGGGCTGAAAACGCCTGTTTTGAAACTCTGCACAGAAAGGGTTTGCAGACTGCTGAATCCACACACGGGTTTAACTCTGGAAGTTGAGTGCACACATTGACAACCGTTCTGTTAGATAGCCGCGTTTTGGATTTAGAAGCAGATATTTCCCTGTGCTTTCTGCTGTTTCTTCCGTAGGCCGGTATTGGGCTGAAAACGCCTGTTTTGAAACTCTGCACAGAAAGGGTTTGCAGACTGCTGAATCCACACACGGGTTTAACTCTGGAAGTTGAGTGCACACATTGACAACCGTTCTGTTAGATAGCTGCGTTTTGGATTTAGAAGCAGATATTTCCCTGTGCTTTCTGCTGTTTCTTCCATAGGCCGGTATTGGGCTGAAAACGCCTGTTTTGAAACTCTGCACAGAAAGGGTTTGCAGACTGCTGAATCCACACACGGGTTTAACTCTGGAAGTTGAGTGCACACATTGACAACCGTTCTGTTAGATAGCTGCGTTTTGGATTTAGAAGCAGATATTTCCCTGTGCTTTCTGCTGTTTCTTCCATAGGCCGGTATTGGGCTGAAAACGCCTGTTTTGAAACTCTGCACAGAAAGGGTTTGCAGACTGCTGAATCCACACACGGGTTTAACTCTGGAAGTTGAGTGCACACATTGACAACCGTTCTGTTAGATAGCTGCGTTTTGGATTTAGAAGCAGATATTTCCCTGTGCTTTCTGCTGTTTCTTCCATAGGCCGGTATTGGGCTGAAAACGCCTGTTTTGAAACTCTGCACAGAAAGGGTTTGCAGACTGCTGAATCCACACACGGGTTTAACTCTGGAAGTTGAGTGCACACATTGACAACCGTTCTGTTAGATAGCTGCGTTTTGGATTTAGAAGCAGATATTTCCCTGTGCTTTCTGCTGTTTCTTCCATATGCCGGTATTGGGCTGAAAACGCCTGTTTTGAAACTCTGCACAGAAAGGGTTTGCAGACTGCTGAATCCACACACGGGTTTAACTCTGGAAGTTGAGTGCACACATTGACAACCGTTCTGTTAGATAGCTGCGTTTTGGATTTACAAGCAGATATTTCCCTGTGCTTTCTGCTGTTTCTTCCATAGGCCGGTATTGGGCTGAAAACGCCTGTTTTGAAACTCTGCACAGAAACGGTTTGCAGACTGCTGAATCCACACACGGGTTTAACTCTGGAAGTTGAGTGCACACATTGACAACCGTTCTGTTAGATAGCCGCGTTTTGGATTTAGAAGCAGATATTTCCCTGTGCTTTCTGCTGTTTCTTCCATAGGCCGGTATTGGGCTGAAAACGCCTGTTTTGAAACTCTGCACAGAAAGGGTTTGCAGACTGCTGAATCCACACACGGGTTTAACTCTGGAAGTTGAGTGCACACATTGACAACCGTTCTGTTAGATAGCTGCGTTTTGGATTTAGAAGCAGATATTTCCCTGTGCTTTCTGCTGTTTCTTCCATAGGCCGGTATTGGGCTGAAAACGCCTGTTTTGAAACTCTGCACAGAAAGGGTTTGCAGACTGCTGAATCCACACACGGGTTTAACTCTGGAAGTTGAGTGCACACATTGACAACCGTTCTGTTAGATAGCTGCGTTTTGGATTTAGAAGCAGATATTTCCCTGTGCTTTCTGCTGTTTCTTCCATAGGCCGGTATTGGGCTGAAAACGCCTGTTTTGAAACTCTGCACAGAAAGGGTTTGCAGACTGCTGAATCCACACCCGGATTTAACTCTGGAAGTTGAGTGCACACATTGACAACCGTTCTGTTAGATAGCTGCGTTTTGGATTTAGAAGCAGATATTTCCCTGTGCTTTCTGCTGTTTCTTCCATAGGCCGGTATTGGGCTGAAAACGCCTGTTTTGAAACTCTGCACAGAAAGGGTTTGCAGACTGCTGAATCCACACACGGGTTTAACTCTGGAAGTTGAGTGCACACATTGACAACCGTTCTGTTAGATAGCTGCGTTTTGGATTTAGAAGCAGATATTTCCCTGTGCTTTCTGCTGTTTCTTCCATAGGCCGGTATTGGGCTGAAAACGCCTGTTTTGAAACTCTGCACAGAAAGGGTTTGCAGACTGCTGAATCCACACACGGGTTTAACTCTGGAAGTTGAGTGCACACATTGACAACCGTTCTGTTAGATAGCCGCGTTTTGGATTTAGAATCAGATATTTCCCTGTGCTTTCTGCTGTTTCTTCCATAGGCCGGTATTGGGCTGAAAACGCCTGTTTTGAAACTCTGCAAAGAAAGGGTTTGCAGACTGCTGAATCCACACACGGGTTTAACTCTGGAAGTTGAGTGCACAGATTGACAACCGTTCTGTTAGATAGCTGCGTTTTGGATTTACAAGCAGATATTTCCCTGTGCTTTCTGCTGTTTCTTCCATAGGCCGGTATTGGGCTGAAAACGCCTGTTTTGAAACTCTGCACAGAAACGGTTTGCAGACTGCTGAATCCACACACGGGTTTAACTCTGGAAGTTGAGTGCACACATTGACAACCGTTCTGTTAGATAGCCGCGTTTTGGATTTAGAAGCAGATATTTCCCTGTGCTTTCTGCTGTTTCTTCCGTAGGCCGGTATTGGGCTGAAAACGCCTGTTTTGAAACTCTGCACAGAAAGGGTTTGCAGACTGCTGAATCCACACACGGGTTTAACTCTGGAAGTTGAGTGCACACATTGACAACCGTTCTGTTAGATAGCCGCGTTTTGGATTTAGAAGCAGATATTTCCCTGTGCTTTCTGCTCTTTCTTCCGTAGGCCGGTTTTGGGCTGAAAACGCCTGTTTTGAAACTCTGCACAGAAAGGGTTTGCAGACTGCTGAATCCACACACGGGTTTAACTCTGGAAGTTGAGTGCACACATTGACAACCGTTCTGTTAGATAGCTGCGTTTTGGATTTAGAAGCAGATATTTCCCTGTGCTTTCTGCTGTTTCTTCCATAGGCCGGTATTGGGCTGAAAACGCCTGTTTTGAAACTCTGCACAGAAAGGGTTTGCAGACTGCTGAATCCACACACGGGTTTAACTCTGGAAGTTGAGTGCACACATTGACAACCGTTCTGTTAGATAGCTGCGTTTTGGATTTAGAAGCAGATATTTCCCTGTGCTTTCTGCTGTTTCTTCCATAGGCCGGTATTGGGCTGAAAACGCCTGTTTTGAAACTCTGCACAGAAAGGGTTTGCAGACTGCTGAATCCACACACGGGTTTAACTCTGGAAGTTGAGTGCACACATTGACAACCGTTCTGTTAGATAGCTGCGTTTTGGATTTAGAAGCAGATATTTCCCTGTGCTTTCTGCTGTTTCTTCCATAGGCCGGTATTGGGCTGAAAACGCCTGTTTTGAAACTCTGCACAGAAAGGGTTTGCAGACTGCTGAATCCACACACGGGTTTAACTCTGGAAGTTGAGTGCACACATTGACAACCGTTCTGTTAGATAGCTGCGTTTTGGATTTAGAAGCAGATATTTCCCTGTGCTTTCTGCTGTTTCTTCCATAGGCCGGTATTGGGCTGAAAACGCCTGTTTTGAAACTCTGCACAGAAAGGGTTTGCAGACTGCTGAATCCACACACGGGTTTAACTCTGGAAGTTGAGTGCACACATTGACAACCGTTCTGTTAGATAGCTGCGTTTTGGATTTACAAGCAGATATTTCCCTGTGCTTTCTGCTGTTTCTTCCATAGGCCGGTATTGGGCTGAAAACGCCTGTTTTGAAACTCTGCACAGAAACGGTTTGCAGACTGCTGAATCCACACACGGGTTTAACTCTGGAAGTTGAGTGCACACATTGACAACCGTTCTGTTAGATAGCCGCGTTTTGGATTTAGAAGCAGATATTTCCCTGTGCTTTCTGCTGTTTCTTCCATAGGCCGGTATTGGGCTGAAAACGCCTGTTTTGAAACTCTGCACAGAAAGGGTTTGCAGACTGCTGAATCCACACACGGGTTTAACTCTGGAAGTTGAGTGCACACATTGACAACCGTTCTGTTAGATAGCTGCGTTTTGGATTTAGAAGCAGATATTTCCCTGTGCTTTCTGCTGTTTCTTCCATAGGCCGGTATTGGGCTGAAAACGCCTGTTTTGAAACTCTGCACAGAAAGGGTTTGCAGACTGCTGAATCCACACACGGGTTTAACTCTGGAAGTTGAGTGCACACATTGACAACCGTTCTGTTAGATAGCTGCGTTTTGGATTTAGAAGCAGATATTTCCCTGTGCTTTCTGCTGTTTCTTCCATAGGCCGGTATTGGGCTGAAAACGCCTGTTTTGAAACTCTGCACAGAAAGGGTTTGCAGACTGCTGAATCCACACACGGGTTTAACTCTGGAAGTTGAGTGCACACATTGACAACCGTTCTGTTAGATAGCTGCGTTTTGGATTTAGAAGCAGATATTTCCCTGTGCTTTCTGCTGTTTCTTCCATAGGCCGGTATTGGGCTGAAAACGCCTGTTTTGAAACTCTGCACAGAAAGGGTTTGCAGACTGCTGAATCCACACACGGGTTTAACTCTGGAAGTTGAGTGCACACATTGACAACCGTTCTGTTAGATAGCTGCGTTTTGGATTTACAAGCAGATATTTCCCTGTGCTTTCTGCTGTTTCTTCCATAGGCCGGTATTGGGCTGAAAACGCCTGTTTTGAAACTCTGCACAGAAAGTGTTTGCAGACTGCTGAATCCACACACTGGTTTAACTCTGGAAGTTGAGTGCACACATTGACAACCGTTCTGTTAGATAGCTGCGTTTTGGATTTAGAAGCAGATATTTCCCTGTGCTTTCTGCTGTTTCTTCCATAGGCCGGTATTGGGCTGAAAACGCCTGTTTTGAAACTCGGCACAGAAAGGGTTTGCAGACTGCTGAATCCACACACCGGTTTAACTCTGGAAGTTGAGTGCACACATTGACAACCGTTCTGTTAGATAGCCGCGTTTCGGATTTAGAAGCAGATATTTCCCTGTGCTTTCTGCTGTTTCTTACATAGGCCGGTATTGGTCTGAAAACGCCTGTTTTGAAACTCTGCACAGAAAGGATTTGCAGACTGCTGAATCCACACCCGGATTTAACTCTGGAAGTTGAGTGCACACATTGACAACCGTTCTGTTAGATAGCTGCGTTTTGGATTTAGAAGCAGATATTTCCCTGTGCTTTCTGCTGTTTCTTCCATAGGCCGGTATTGGGCTGAAAACGCCTGTTTTGAAACTCTGCACAGAAAGGGTTTGCAGACTGCTGAATCCACACACGGGTTTAACTCTGGAAGTTGAGTGCACACATTGACAACCGTTCTGTTAGATAGCTGCGTTTTGGATTTAGAAGCAGATATTTCCCTGTGCTTTCTGCTGTTTCTTCCATAGGCCGGTATTGGGCTGAAAACGCCTGTTTTGAAACTCTGCACAGAAAGGGTTTGCAGACTGCTGAATCCACACACGGGTTTAACTCTGGAAGTTGAGTGCACACATTGACAACCGTTCTGTTAGATAGCTGCGTTTTGGATTTAGAAGCAGATATTTCCCTGTGCTTTCTGCTGTTTCTTCCATAGGCCGGTATTGGGCTGAAAACGCCTGTTTTGAAACTCTGCACAGAAAGTGTTTGCAGACTGCTGAATCCACACACGGGTTTAACTCTGGAAGTTGAGTGCACACATTGACAACCGTTCTGTTAGATAGCCGCGTTTTGGATTTAGAATCAGATATTTCCCTGTGCTTTCTGCTGTTTCTTCCATAGGCCGGTATTGGGCTGAAAACGCCTGTTTTGAAACTCTGCACAGAAAGGGTTTGCAGACTGCTGAATCCACACACGGGTTTAACTCTGGAAGTTGAGTGCACACATTGACAACCGTTCTGTTAGATAGCTGCGTTTTGGATTTACAAGCAGATATTTCCCTGTGCTTTCTGCTGTTTCTTCCATAGGCCGGTATTGGGCTGAAAACGCCTGTTTTGAAACTCTGCACAGAAAGGGTTTGCAGACTGCTGAATCCACACACGGGTTTAACTCTGGAAGTTGAGTGCACACATTGACAACCGTTCTGTTAGATAGCTGCGTTTTGGATTTAGAAGCAGATATTTCCCTGTGCTTTCTGCTGTTTCTTCCATAGGCCGGTATTGGGCTGAAAACGCCTGTTTTGAAACTCTGCACAGAAAGGGTTTGCAGACTGCTGAATCCACACACGGGTTTAACTCTGGAAGTTGAGTGCACACATTGACAACCGTTCTGTTAGATAGCTGCGTTTTGGATTTAGAAGCAGATATTTCCCTGTGCTTTCTGCTGTTTCTTCCATAGGCCGGTATTGGGCTGAAAACGCCTGTTTTGAAACTCTGCACAGAAAGGGTTTGCAGACTGCTGAATCAACACACGGGTTTAACTCTGGAAGTTGAGTGCACACATTGACAACCGTTCTGTTAGATAGCTGCGTTTTGGATTTAGAAGCAGATATTTCCCTGTGCTTTCTGCTATTTCTTCCATAGGCCGGTATTGGGCTGAAAACGCCTGTTTTGAAACTCTGCACAGAAAGGGTTTGCAGACTGCTGAATCCACACACGGGTTTAACTCTGGAAGTTGAGTGCACACATTGACAACCGTTCTGTTAGATAGCTGCGTTTTGGATTTAGAAGCAGATATTTCCCTGTGCTTTCTGCTGTTTCTTCCATAGGCCGGTATTGGGCTGAAAACGCCTGTTTTGAAACTCTGCACAGAAAGGGTTTGCAGACTGCTGAATCCACACACGGGTTTAACTCTGGAAGTTGAGTGCACACATTGACAACCGTTCTGTTAGATAGCTGCGTTTTGGATTTAGAAGCAGATATTTCCCTGTGCTTTCTGCTGTTTCTTCCATAGGCCGGTATTGGGCTGAAAACGCCTGTTTTGAAACTCTGCACAGAAAGGGTTTGCAGACTGCTGAATCCACACACGGGTTTAACTCTGGAAGTTGAGTGCACACATTGACAACCGTTCTGTTAGATAGCTGCGTTTTGGATTTAGAAGCAGATATTTCCCTGTGCTTTCTGCTGTTTCTTCCATAGGCCGGTATTGGGCTGAAAACGCCTGTTTTGAAACTCTGCACAGAAAGGGTTTGCAGACTGCTGAATCCACACACGGGTTTAACTCTGGAAGTTGAGTGCACACATTGACAACCGTTCTGTTAGATAGCTGCGTTTTGGATTTAGAAGCAGATATTTCCCTGTGCTTTCTGCTGTTTCTTCCATAGGCCGGTATTGGTCTGAAAACGCCTGTTTTGAAACTCTGCACAGAAAGGGTTTGCAGACTGCTGAATCCACACACGGGTTTAACTCTGGAAGTTGAGTGCACACATTGACAACCGTTCTGTTAGATAGCTGCGTTTTGGATTTAGAAGCAGATATTTCCCTGTGCTTTCTGCTGTTTCTTCCATAGGCCGGTATTGGGCTGAAAACGCCTGTTTTGAAACTCTGCACAGAAAGTGTTTGCAGACAGCTGAATCCACACACGGGTTTAACTCTGGAAGTTGAGTGCACACATTGACAACCGTTCTGTTAGATAGCTGCGTTTTGAATTTAGAAGCAGATATTTCCCTGTGCTTTCTGCTGTTTCTTCCATAGGCCGGTATTGGGCTGAAAACGCCTGTTTTGAAACTCTGCACAGAAAGGGTTTGCAGACTGCTGAATCCACACACGGGTTTAACTCTGGAAGTTGAGTGCACACATTGACAACCGTTCTGTTAGATAGCTGCGTTTTGGATTTACAAGCAGATATTTCCCTGTGCTTTCTGCTGTTTCTTCCATAGGCCGGTATTGGGCTGAAAACGCCTGTTTTGAAACTCTGCACAGAAACGGTTTGCAGACTGCTGAATCCACACACGGGTTTAACTCTGGAAGTTGATTACACACATTGACAACCGTTCTGTTAGATAGCCGCGTTTTGGATTTAGAAGCAGATATTTCCCTGTGCTTTCTGCTGTTTCTTCCGTAGGCCGGTATTGGGCTGAAAACGCCTGTTTTGAAACTCTGCACAGAAAGGGTTTGCAGACTGCTGAATCCACACACGGGTTTAACTCTGGAAGTTGAGTGCACACATTGACAACCGTTCTGTTAGATAGCTGCGTTTTGGATTTAGAAGCAGATATTTCCCTGTGCTTTCTGCTGTTTCTTCCATAGGCCGGTATTGGGCTGAAAACGCCTGTTTTGAAACTCTGCACAGAAAGGGTTTGCAGACTGCTGAATCCACACACGGGTTTAACTCTGGAAGTTGAGTGCACACATTGACAACCGTTCTGTTAGATAGCTGCGTTTTGGATTTAGAAGCAGATATTTCCCTGTGCTTTCTGCTGTTTCTTCCATAGGCCGGTATTGGGCTGAAAACGCCTGTTTTGAAACTCTGCACAGAAAGGGTTTGCAGACTGCTGAATCCACACACGGGTTTAACTCTGGAAGTTGAGTGCACACATTGACAACCGTTCTGTTAGATAGCTGCGTTTTGGATTTAGAAGCAGATATTTCCCTGTGCTTTCTGCTGTTTCTTCCATAGGCCGGTATTGGGCTGAAAACGCCTGTTTTGAAACTCTGCACAGAAAGGGTTTGCAGACTGCTGAATCCACACACTGGTTTAACTCTGGAAGTTGAGTGCACACATTGACAACCGTTCTGTTAGATAGCTGCGTTTTGGATTTAGAAGCAGATATTTCCCTGTGCTTTCTGCTGTTTCTTCCATAGGCCGGTATTGGGCTGAAAACGCCTGTTTTGAAACTCTGCACAGAAAGGGTTTGCAGACTGCTGAATCCACACACGGGTTTAACTCTGGAAGTTGAGTGCACACATTGACAACCGTTCTGTTAGATAGCTGCGTTTTGGATTTAGAAGCAGATATTTCCCTGTGCTTTCTGCTGTTTCTTCCATAGGCCGGTATTGGGCTGAAAACGCCTGTTTTGAAACTCTGCACAGAAAGGGTTTGCAGACTGCTGAATCCACACACGGGTTTAACTCTGGAAGTTGAGTGCACACATTGACAACCGTTCTGTTAGATAGCTGCGTTTTGGATTTAGAAGCAGATATTTCCCTGTGCTTTCTGCTGTTTCTTCCATAGGCCGGTATTGGGCTGAAAACGCCTGTTTTGAAACTCTGCACAGAATGGGTTTGCAGACTGCTGAATCCACACCCGGATTTAACTCTGGAAGTTGAGTGCACACATTGACAACCGTTCTGTTAGATAGCTGCGTTTTGGATTTAGAAGCAGATATTTCCCTGTGCTTTCTGCTGTTTCTTCCATAGGCCGGTATTGGGCTGAAAACGCCTGTTTTGAAACTCTGCACAGAAAGGGTTTGCAGACTGCTGAATCCACACACGGGTTTAACTCTGGAAGTTGAGTGCACACATTGACAACCGTTCTGTTAGATAGCTGCGTTTTGGATTTAGAAGCAGATATTTCCCTGTGCTTTCTGCTGTTTCTTCCATAGGCCGGTATTGGGCTGAAAACGCCTGTTTTGAAACTCTGCACAGAAAGGGTTTGCAGACTGCTGAATCCACACACGGGTTTAACTCTGGAAGTTGAGTGCACACATTGACAACCGTTCTGTTAGATAGCCGCGTTTTGGATTTAGAATCAGATATTTCCCTGTGCTTTCTGCTGTTTCTTCCATAGGCCGGTATTGGGCTGAAAACGCCTGTTTTGAAACTCTGCAAAGAAAGGGTTTGCAGACTGCTGAATCCACACACGGGTTTAACTCTGGAAGTTGAGTGCACAGATTGACAACCGTTCTGTTAGATAGCTGCGTTTTGGATTTACAAGCAGATATTTCCCTGTGCTTTCTGCTGTTTCTTCCATAGGCCGGTATTGGGCTGAAAACGCCTGTTTTGAAACTCTGCACAGAAACGGTTTGCAGACTGCTGAATCCACACACGGGTTTAACTCTGGAAGTTGAGTGCACACATTGACAACCGTTCTGTTAGATAGCCGCGTTTTGGATTTAGAAGCAGATATTTCCCTGTGCTTTCTGCTGTTTCTTCCGTAGGCCGGTATTGGGCTGAAAACGCCTGTTTTGAAACTCTGCACAGAAAGGGTTTGCAGACTGCTGAATCCACACACGGGTTTAACTCTGGAAGTTGAGTGCACACATTGACAACCGTTCTGTTAGATAGCCGCGTTTTGGATTTAGAAGCAGATATTTCCCTGTGCTTTCTGCTGTTTCTTCCGTAGGCCGGTATTGGGCTGAAAACGCCTGTTTTGAAACTCTGCACAGAAAGGGTTTGCAGACTGCTGAATCCACACACGGGTTTAACTCTGGAAGTTGAGTGCACACATTGACAACCGTTCTGTTAGATAGCTGCGTTTTGGATTTAGAAGCAGATATTTCCCTGTGCTTTCTGCTGTTTCTTCCATAGGCCGGTATTGGGCTGAAAACGCCTGTTTTGAAACTCTGCACAGAAAGGGTTTGCAGACTGCTGAATCCACACACGGGTTTAACTCTGGAAGTTGAGTGCACACATTGACAACCGTTCTGTTAGATAGCTGCGTTTTGGATTTAGAAGCAGATATTTCCCTGTGCTTTCTGCTGTTTCTTCCATAGGCCGGTATTGGGCTGAAAACGCCTGTTTTGAAACTCTGCACAGAAAGGGTTTGCAGACTGCTGAATCCACACACGGGTTTAACTCTGGAAGTTGAGTGCACACATTGACAACCGTTCTGTTAGATAGCTGCGTTTTGGATTTAGAAGCAGATATTTCCCTGTGCTTTCTGCTGTTTCTTCCATAGGCCGGTATTGGGCTGAAAACGCCTGTTTTGAAACTCTGCACAGAAAGGGTTTGCAGACTGCTGAATCCACACACGGGTTTAACTCTGGAAGTTGAGTGCACACATTGACAACCGTTCTGTTAGATAGCTGCGTTTTGGATTTAGAAGCAGATATTTCCCTGTGCTTTCTGCTGTTTCTTCCATAGGCCGGTATTGGGCTGAAAACGCCTGTTTTGAAACTCTGCACAGAAAGGGTTTGCAGACTGCTGAATCCACACACGGGTTTAACTCTGGAAGTTGAGTGCACACATTGACAACCGTTCTGTTAGATAGCTGCGTTTTGGATTTACAAGCAGATATTTCCCTGTGCTTTCTGCTGTTTCTTCCATAGGCCGGTATTGGGCTGAAAACGCCTGTTTTGAAACTCTGCACAGAAACGGTTTGCAGACTGCTGAATCCACACACGGGTTTAACTCTGGAAGTTGAGTGCACACATTGACAACCGTTCTGTTAGATAGCCGCGTTTTGGATTTAGAAGCAGATATTTCCCTGTGCTTTCTGCTGTTTCTTCCATAGGCCGGTATTGGGCTGAAAACGCCTGTTTTGAAACTCTGCACAGAAAGGGTTTGCAGACTGCTGAATCCACACACGGGTTTAACTCTGGAAGTTGAGTGCACACATTGACAACCGTTCTGTTAGATAGCTGCGTTTTGGATTTAGAAGCAGATATTTCCCTGTGCTTTCTGCTGTTTCTTCCATAGGCCGGTATTGGGCTGAAAACGCCTGTTTTGAAACTCTGCACAGAAAGGGTTTGCAGACTGCTGAATCCACACACGGGTTTAACTCTGGAAGTTGAGTGCACACATTGACAACCGTTCTGTTAGATAGCTGCGTTTTGGATTTAGAAGCAGATATTTCCCTGTGCTTTCTGCTGTTTCTTCCATAGGCCGGTATTGGGCTGAAAACGCCTGTTTTGAAACTCTGCACAGAAAGGGTTTGCAGACTGCTGAATCCACACACGGGTTTAACTCTGGAAGTTGAGTGCACACATTGACAACCGTTCTGTTAGATAGCTGCGTTTTGGATTTAGAAGCAGATATTTCCCTGTGCTTTCTGCTGTTTCTTCCATAGGCCGGTATTGGGCTGAAAACGCCTGTTTTGAAACTCTGCACAGAAAGGGTTTGCAGACTGCTGAATCCACACACGGGTTTAACTCTGGAAGTTGAGTGCACACATTGACAACCGTTCTGTTAGATAGCTGCGTTTTGGATTTACAAGCAGATATTTCCCTGTGCTTTCTGCTGTTTCTTCCATAGGCCGGTATTGGGCTGAAAACGCCTGTTTTGAAACTCTGCACAGAAAGGGTTTGCAGACTGCTGAATCCACACACGGGTTTAACTCTGGAAGTTGAGTGCACACATTGACAACCGTTCTGTTAGATAGCTGCGTTTTGGATTTAGAAGCAGATATTTCCCTGTGCTTTCTGCTGTTTCTTCCATAGGCCGGTATTGGGCTGAAAACGCCTGTTTTGAAACTCGGCACAGAAAGGGTTTGCAGACTGCTGAATCCACACACCGGTTTAACTCTGGAAGTTGAGTGCACACATTGACAACCGTTCTGTTAGATAGCCGCGTTTTGGATTTAGAAGCAGATATTTCCCTGTGCTTTCTGCTGTTTCTTACATAGGCCGGTATTGGTCTGAAAACGCCTGTTTTGAAACTCTGCACAGAAAGGATTTGCAGACTGCTGAATCCACACCCGGATTTAACTCTGGAAGTTGAGTGCACACATTGACAACCGTTCTGTTAGATAGCTGCGTTTTGGATTTAGAAGCAGATATTTCCCTGTGCTTTCTGCTGTTTCTTCCATAGGCCGGTATTGGGCTGAAAACGCCTGTTTTGAAACTCTGCACAGAAAGGGTTTGCAGACTGCTGAATCCACACACGGGTTTAACTCTGGAAGTTGAGTGCACACATTGACAACCGTTCTGTTAGATAGCTGCGTTTTGGATTTAGAAGCAGATATTTCCCTGTGCTTTCTGCTGTTTCTTCCATAGGCCGGTATTGGGCTGAAAACGCCTGTTTTGAAACTCTGCACAGAAAGGGTTTGCAGACTGCTGAATCCACACACGGGTTTAACTCTGGAAGTTGAGTGCACACATTGACAACCGTTCTGTTAGATAGCCGCGTTTTGGATTTAGAATCAGATATTTCCCTGTGCTTTCTGCTGTTTCTTCCATAGGCCGGTATTGGGCTGAAAACGCCTGTTTTGAAACTCTGCAAAGAAAGGGTTTGCAGACTGCTGAATCCACACACGGGTTTAACTCTGGAAGTTGAGTGCACACATTGACAACCGTTCTGTTAGATAGCTGCGTTTTGGATTTACAAGCAGATATTTCCCTGTGCTTTCTGCTGTTTCTTCCATAGGCCGGTATTGGGCTGAAAACGCCTGTTTTGAAACTCTGCACAGAAAGGGTTTGCAGACTGCTGAATCCACACACGGGTTTAACTCTGGAAGTTGAGTGCACACATTGACAACCGTTCTGTTAGATAGCTGCGTTTTGGATTTACAAGCAGATATTTCCCTGTGCTTTCTGCTGTTTCTTCCATAGGCCGGTATTGGGCTGAAAACGCCTGTTTTGAAACTCTGCACAGAAAGGGTTTGCAGACTGCTGAATCCACACACGGGTTTAACTCTGGAAGTTGAGTGCACACATTGACAACCGTTCTGTTAGATAGCCGCGTTTTGGATTTAGAAGCAGATATTTCCCTGTGCTTTCTGCTGTTTCTTCCGTAGGCCGGTATTGGGCTGAAAACGCCTGTTTTGAAACTCTGCACAGAAAGGGTTTGCAGACTGCTGAATCCACACACGGGTTTAACTCTGGAAGTTGAGTGCACACATTGACAACCGTTCTGTTAGATAGCTGCGTTTTGGATTTAGAAGCAGATATTTCCCTGTGCTTTCTGCTGTTTCTTCCATAGGCCGGTATTGGGCTGAAAACGCCTGTTTTGAAACTCTGCACAGAAAGGGTTTGCAGACTGCTGAATCCACACACGGGTTTAACTCTGGAAGTTGAGTGCACACATTGACAACCGTTCTGTTAGATAGCTGCGTTTTGGATTTAGAAGCAGATATTTCCCTGTGCTTTCTGCTGTTTCTTCCATAGGCCGGTATTGGGCTGAAAACGCCTGTTTTGAAACTCTGCACAGAAAGGGTTTGCAGACTGCTGAATCCACACACGGGTTTAACTCTGGAAGTTGAGTGCACACATTGACAACCGTTCTGTTAGATAGCTGCGTTTTGGATTTAGAAGCAGATATTTCCCTGTGCTTTCTGCTGTTTCTTCCATAGGCCGGTATTGGGCTGAAAACGCCTGTTTTGAAACTCTGCACAGAAAGGGTTTGCAGACTGCTGAATCCACACACGGGTTTAACTCTGGAAGTTGAGTGCACACATTGACAACCGTTCTGTTAGATAGCTGCGTTTTGGATTTAGAAGCAGATATTTCCCTGTGCTTTCTGCTGTTTCTTCCATAGGCCGGTATTGGGCTGAAAACGCCTGTTTTGAAACTCTGCACAGAAAGGGTTTGCAGACTGCTGAATCCACACACGGGTTTAACTCTGGAAGTTGAGTGCACACATTGACAACCGTTCTGTTAGATAGCTGCGTTTTGGATTTAGAAGCAGATATTTCCCTGTGCTTTCTGCTGTTTCTTCCATAGGCCGGTATTGGGCTGAAAACGCCTGTTTTGAAACTCTGCACAGAAACGGTTTGCAGACTGCTGAATCCACACACGGGTTTAACTCTGGAAGTTGAGTGCACACATTGACAACCGTTCTGTTAGATAGCCGCGTTTTGGATTTAGAAGCAGATATTTCCCTGTGCTTTCTGCTGTTTCTTCCGTAGGCCGGTATTGGGCTGAAAACGCCTGTTTTGAAACTCTGCACAGAAAGGGTTTGCAGACTGCTGAATCCACACACGGGTTTAACTCTGGAAGTTGAGTGCACACATTGACAACCGTTCTGTTAGATAGCTGCGTTTTGGATTTAGAAGCAGATATTTCCCTGTGCTTTCTGCTGTTTCTTCCATAGGCCGGTATTGGGCTGAAAACGCCTGTTTTGAAACTCTGCACAGAAAGGGTTTGCAGACTGCTGAATCCACACACGGGTTTAACTCTGGAAGTTGAGTGCACACATTGACAACCGTTCTGTTAGATAGCTGCGTTTTGGATTTAGAAGCAGATATTTCCCTGTGCTTTCTGCTGTTTCTTCCATAGGCCGGTATTGGGCTGAAAACGCCTGTTTTGAAACTCTGCACAGAAAGGGTTTGCAGACTGCTGAATCCACACACGGGTTTAACTCTGGAAGTTGAGTGCACACATTGACAACCGTTCTGTTAGATAGCTGCGTTTTGGATTTAGAAGCAGATATTTCCCTGTGCTTTCTGCTGTTTCTTCCATAGGCCGGTATTGGGCTGAAAACGCCTGTTTTGAAACTCTGCACAGAAAGGGTTTGCAGACTGCTGAATCCACACACGGGTTTAACTCTGGAAGTTGAGTGCACACATTGACAACCGTTCTGTTAGATAGCTGCGTTTTGGATTTAGAAGCAGATATTTCCCTGTGCTTTCTGCTGTTTCTTCCATAGGCCGGTATTGGGCTGAAAACGCCTGTTTTGAAACTCTGCACAGAAAGGGTTTGCAGACTGCTGAATCCACACACGGGTTTAACTCTGGAAGTTGAGTGCACACATTGACAACCGTTCTGTTAGATAGCTGC
The DNA here is from genome assembly GCF_030222135.1 of Aotus nancymaae. Lineage (NCBI taxonomy): Eukaryota > Metazoa > Chordata > Mammalia > Primates > Aotidae > Aotus > Aotus nancymaae. The sequence goes on from NW_026988643.1 coordinate 112,610, forward strand.
GTTTTGGATTTAGAAGCAGATATTTCCCTGTGCTTTCTGCTGTTTCTTCCATAGGCCGGTATTGGGCTGAAAACGCCTGTTTTGAAACTCTGCACAGAAAGGGTTTGCAGACTGCTGAATCCACACACGGGTTTAACTCTGGAAGTTGAGTGCACACATTGACAACCGTTCTGTTAGATAGCTGCGTTTTGGATTTAGAAGCAGATATTTCCCTGTGCTTTCTGCTGTTTCTTCCATAGGCCGGTATTGGGCTGAAAACGCCTGTTTTGAAACTCTGCACAGAAACGGTTTGCAGACTGCTGAATCCACACACGGGTTTAACTCTGGAAGTTGAGTGCACACATTGACAACCGTTCTGTTAGATAGCCGCGTTTTGGATTTAGAAGCAGATATTTCCCTGTGCTTTCTGCTGTTTCTTCCGTAGGCCGGTATTGGGCTGAAAACGCCTGTTTTGAAACTCTGCACAGAAAGGGTTTGCAGACTGCTGAATCCACACACGGGTTTAACTCTGGAAGTTGAGTGCACACATTGACAACCGTTCTGTTAGATAGCTGCGTTTTGGATTTAGAAGCAGATATTTCCCTGTGCTTTCTGCTGTTTCTTCCATAGGCCGGTATTGGGCTGAAAACGCCTGTTTTGAAACTCTGCACAGAAAGGGTTTGCAGACTGCTGAATCCACACACGGGTTTAACTCTGGAAGTTGAGTGCACACATTGACAACCGTTCTGTTAGATAGCTGCGTTTTGGATTTAGAAGCAGATATTTCCCTGTGCTTTCTGCTGTTTCTTCCATAGGCCGGTATTGGGCTGAAAACGCCTGTTTTGAAACTCTGCACAGAAAGGGTTTGCAGACTGCTGAATCCACACACGGGTTTAACTCTGGAAGTTGAGTGCACACATTGACAACCGTTCTGTTAGATAGCTGCGTTTTGGATTTAGAAGCAGATATTTCCCTGTGCTTTCTGCTGTTTCTTCCATAGGCCGGTATTGGGCTGTAAACGCCTGTTTTGAAACTCTGCACAGAAAGGTTTTGCAGACTGCTGAATCCACACACGGGTTTAACTCTGGAAGTTGAGTGCACACATTGACAACCGTTCTGTTAGATATCTGCATTTTGGATTTAGAAGCAGATATTTCCCTGTGCTTTCTGCTGTTTCTTCCATAGGCCGGTATTGGGCTGAAAACGCCTGTTTTGAAACTCTGCACAGAAAGGGTTTGCAGACTGCTGAATCCACACACGGGTTTAACTCTGGAAGTTGAGTGCACACATTGACAACCGTTCTGTTAGATAGCTGCGTTTTGGATTTAGAAGCAGATATTTCCCTGTGCTTTCTGCTGTTTCTTCCATAGGCCGGTATTGGGCTGAAAACGCCTGTTTTGAAACTCTGCACAGAAAGGGTTTGCAGACTGCTGAATCCACACACGGGTTTAACTCTGGAAGTTGAGTGCACACATTGACAACCGTTCTGTTAGATAGCTGCGTTTTGGATTTAGAAGCAGATATTTCCCTGTGCTTTCTGCTGTTTCTTCCATAGGCCGGTATTGGGCTGAAAACGCCTGTTTTGAAACTCTGCACAGAAACGGTTTGCAGACTGCTGAATCCACACACGGGTTTAACTCTGGAAGTTGAGTGCACACATTGACAACCGTTCTGTTAGATAGCTGCGTTTTGGATTTAGAAGCAGATATTTCCCTGTGCTTTCTGCTGTTTCTTCCGTAGGCCGGTATTGGGCTGAAAACGCCTGTTTTGAAACTCTGCACAGAAAGGGTTTGCAGACTGCTGAATCCACACACGGGTTTAACTCTGGAAGTTGAGTGCACACATTGACAACCGTTCTGTTAGATAGCTGCGTTTTGGATTTAGAAGCAGATATTTCCCTGTGCTTTCTGCTGTTTCTTCCATAGGCCGGTATTGGGCTGAAAACGCCTGTTTTGAAACTCTGCACAGAAAGGGTTTGCAGACTGCTGAATCCACACACGGGTTTAACTCTGGAAGTTGAGTGCACACATTCACAACCGTTCTGTTAGATAGCTGCGTTTTGGATTTAGAAGCAGATATTTCCCTGTGCTTTCTGCTGTTTCGTCCATAGGCCGGTATTGGGCTGAAAACGCCTGTTTTGAAACTCTGCACAGAAAGGGTTTGCAGACTGCTGAATCCACACACGGGTTTAACTCTGGAAGTTGAGTGCACACATTGACAACCGTTCTGTTAGATAGCTGCGTTTTGGATTTAGAAGCAGATATTTCCCTGTGCTTTCTGCTGTTTCTTCCATAGGCCGGTATTGGGCTGAAAACGCCTGTTTTGAAACTCTGCACAGAAAGGGTTTGCAGACTGCTGAATCCACACACGGGTTTAACTCTGGAAGTTGAGTGCACACATTGACAACCGTTCTGTTAGATAGCTGCGTTTTGGATTTAGAAGCAGATATTTCCCTGTGCTTTCTGCTGTTTCTTCCATAGGCCGGTATTGGGCTGAAAACGCCTGTTTTGAAACTCTGCACAGAAAGTGTTTGCAGACTGCTGAATCCACACACGGGTTTAACTCTGGAAGTTGAGTGCACACATTGACAACCGTTCTGTTAGATAGCCGCGTTTTGGATTTAGAATCAGATATTTCCCTGTGCTTTCTGCTGTTTCTTCCATAGGCCGGTATTGGGCTGAAAACGCCTGTTTTGAAACTCTGCACAGAAAGGGTTTGCAGACTTCTGAATCCACACACGGGTTTAACTCTGGAAGTTGAGTGCACACATTGACAACCGTTCTGTTAGATAGCTGCGTTTTGGATTTACAAGCAGATATTTCCCTGTGCTTTCTGCTGTTTCTTCCATAGGCCGGTATTGGGCTGAAAACGCCTGTTTTGAAACTCTGCACAGAAAGGGTTTGCAGACTGCTGAATCCACACACGGGTTTAACTCTGGAAGTTGAGTGCACACATTGACAACCGTTCTGTTAGATAGCTGCGTTTTGGATTTACAAGCAGATATTTCCCTGTGCTTTCTGCTGTTTCTTCCATAGGCCGGTATTGGGCTGAAAACGCCTGTTTTGAAACTCTGCACAGAAAGGGTTTGCAGACTGCTGAATCCACACACGGGTTTAACTCTGGAAGTTGAGTGCACACATTGACAACCGTTCTGTTAGATAGCTGCGTTTTGGATTTAGAAGCAGATATTTCCCTGTGCTTTCTGCTGTTTCTTCCGTAGGCCGGTATTGGGCTGAAAACGCCTGTTTTGAAACTCTGCACAGAAAGGGTTTGCAGACTGCTGAATCCACACACGGGTTTAACTCTGGAAGTTGAGTGCACACATTGACAACCGTTCTGTTAGATAGCTGCGTTTTGGATTTAGAAGCAGATATTTCCCTGTGCTTTCTGCTGTTTCTTCCATAGGCCGGTATTGGGCTGAAAACGCCTGTTTTGAAACTCTGCACAGAAAGGGTTTGCAGACTGCTGAATCCACACACGGGTTTAACTCTGGAAGTTGAGTGCACACATTGACAACCGTTCTGTTAGATAGCTGCGTTTTGGATTTAGAATCAGATATTTCCCTGTGCTTTCTGCTGTTTCTTCCATAGGCCGGTATTGGGCTGAAAACGCCTGTTTTGAAACTCTGCACAGAAAGGGTTTGCAGACTGCTGAATCCACACACGGGTTTAACTCTGGAAGTTGAGTGCACACATTGACAACCGTTCTGTTAGATAGCTGCGTTTTGGATTTAGAAGCAGATATTTCCCTGTGCTTTCTGCTGTTTCTTCCATAGGCCGGTATTGGGCTGAAAACGCCTGTTTTGAAACTCTGCACAGAAAGGGTTTGCAGACTGCTGAATCCACACACGGGTTTAACTCTGGAAGTTGAGTGCACACATTGACAACCGTTCTGTTAGATAGCTGCGTTTTGGATTTAGAAGCAGATATTTCCCTGTGCTTTCTGCTGTTTCTTCCATAGGCCGGTATTGGGCTGAAAACGCCTGTTTTGAAACTCTGCACAGAAAGGGTTTGCAGACTGCTGAATCCACACACGGGTTTAACTCTGGAAGTTGAGTGCACACATTGACAACCGTTCTGTTAGATAGCTGCGTTTTGGATTTAGAAGCAGATATTTCCCTGTGCTTTCTGCTGTTTCTTCCATAGGCCGGTATTGGGCTGAAAACGCCTGTTTTGAAACTCTGCACAGAAAGGGTTTGCAGACTGCTGAATCCACACACGGGTTTAACTCTGGAAGTTGAGTGCACACATTGACAACCGTTCTGTTAGATAGCTGCGTTTTGGATTTAGAAGCAGATATTTCCCTGTGCTTTCTGCTGTTTCTTCCATAGGCCGGTATTGGGCTGAAAACGCCTGTTTTGAAACTCTGCACAGAAAGGGTTTGCAGACTGCTGAATCCACACACGGGTTTAACTCTGGAAGTTGAGTGCACACATTGACAACCGTTCTGTTAGATAGCTGCGTTTTGGATTTAGAAGCAGATATTTCCCTGTGCTTTCTGCTGTTTCTTCCATAGGCCGGTATTGGTCTGAAAACGCCTGTTTTGAAACTCTGCACAGAAAGGGTTTGCAGACTGCTGAATCCACACACGGGTTTAACTCTGGAAGTTGAGTGCACACATTGACAACCGTTCTGTTAGATAGCTGCGTTTTGGATTTAGAAGCAGATATTTCCCTGTGCTTTCTGCTGTTTCTTCCATAGGCCGGTATTGGGCTGAAAACGCCTGTTTTGAAACTCTGCACAGAAAGTGTTTGCAGACAGCTGAATCCACACACGGGTTTAACTCTGGAAGTTGAGTGCACACATTGACAACCGTTCTGTTAGATAGCTGCGTTTTGAATTTAGAAGCAGATATTTCCCTGTGCTTTCTGCTGTTTCTTCCATAGGCCGGTATTGGGCTGAAAACGCCTGTTTTGAAACTCTGCACAGAAAGGGTTTGCAGACTGCTGAATCCACACACGGGTTTAACTCTGGAAGTTGAGTGCACACATTGACAACCGTTCTGTTAGATAGCTGCGTTTTGGATTTACAAGCAGATATTTCCCTGTGCTTTCTGCTGTTTCTTCCATAGGCCGGTATTGGGCTGAAAACGCCTGTTTTGAAACTCTGCACAGAAACGGTTTGCAGACTGCTGAATCCACACACGGGTTTAACTCTGGAAGTTGATTACACACATTGACAACCGTTCTGTTAGATAGCCGCGTTTTGGATTTAGAAGCAGATATTTCCCTGTGCTTTCTGCTGTTTCTTCCGTAGGCCGGTATTGGGCTGAAAACGCCTGTTTTGAAACTCTGCACAGAAAGGGTTTGCAGACTGCTGAATCCACACACGGGTTTAACTCTGGAAGTTGAGTGCACACATTGACAACCGTTCTGTTAGATAGCTGCGTTTTGGATTTAGAAGCAGATATTTCCCTGTGCTTTCTGCTGTTTCTTCCATAGGCCGGTATTGGGCTGAAAACGCCTGTTTTGAAACTCTGCACAGAAAGGGTTTGCAGACTGCTGAATCCACACACGGGTTTAACTCTGGAAGTTGAGTGCACACATTGACAACCGTTCTGTTAGATAGCTGCGTTTTGGATTTAGAAGCAGATATTTCCCTGTGCTTTCTGCTGTTTCTTCCATAGGCCGGTATTGGGCTGAAAACGCCTGTTTTGAAACTCTGCACAGAAAGGGTTTGCAGACTGCTGAATCCACACACGGGTTTAACTCTGGAAGTTGAGTGCACACATTGACAACCGTTCTGTTAGATAGCTGCGTTTTGGATTTAGAAGCAGATATTTCCCTGTGCTTTCTGCTGTTTCTTCCATAGGCCGGTATTGGGCTGAAAACGCCTGTTTTGAAACTCTGCACAGAAAGGGTTTGCAGACTGCTGAATCCACACACGGGTTTAACTCTGGAAGTTGAGTGCACACATTGACAACCGTTCTGTTAGATAGCTGCGTTTTGGATTTAGAAGCAGATATTTCCCTGTGCTTTCTGCTGTTTCTTCCATAGGCCGGTATTGGGCTGAAAACGCCTGTTTTGAAACTCTGCACAGAAAGGGTTTGCAGACTGCTGAATCCACACACTGGTTTAACTCTGGAAGTTGAGTGCACACATTGACAACCGTTCTGTTAGATAGCTGCGTTTTGGATTTAGAAGCAGATATTTCCCTGTGCTTTCTGCTGTTTCTTCCATAGGCCGGTATTGGGCTGAAAACGCCTGTTTTGAAACTCTGCACAGAAAGGGTTTGCAGACAGCTGAATCCACACACGGGTTTAACTCTGGAAGTTGAGTGCACACATTGACAACCGTTCTGTTAGATAGCTGCGTTTTGGATTTAGAAGCAGATATTTCCCTGTGCTTTCTGCTGTTTCTTCCATAGGCCGGTATTGGACTGAAAACGCCTGTTTTGAAACTCTGCACAGAAAGGGTTTGCAGACTGCTGAATCCACACACGGGTTTAACTCTGGAAGTTGAGTGCACACATTGACAACCGTTCTGTTAGATAGCTGCGTTTTGGATTTAGAAGCAGATATTTCCCTGTGCTTTCTGCTGTTTCTTCCATAGGCCGGTATTGGGCTGAAAACGCCTGTTTTGAAACTCTGCACAGAAAGGGTTTGCAGACTGCTGAATCCACACACGGGTTTAACTCTGGAAGTTGAGTGCACACATTGACAACCGTTCTGTTAGATAGCTGCGTTTTGGATTTAGAAGCAGATATTTCCCTGTGCTTTCTGCTGTTTCTTCCATAGGCCGGTATTGGGCTGAAAACGCCTGTTTTGAAACTCTGCACAGAAAGTGTTTGCAGACTGCTGAATCCACACACGGGTTTAACTCTGGAAGTTGAGTGCACACATTGACAACCGTTCTGTTAGATAGCCGCGTTTTGGATTTAGAATCAGATATTTCCCTGTGCTTTCTGCTGTTTCTTCCATAGGCCGGTATTGGGCTGAAAACGCCTGTTTTGAAACTCTGCACAGAAAGGGTTTGCAGACTGCTGAATCCACACACGGGTTTAACTCTGGAAGTTGAGTGCACACATTGACAACCGTTCTGTTAGATAGCTGCGTTTTGGATTTAGAAGCAGATATTTCCCTGTGCTTTCTGCTGTTTCTTCCATAGGCCGGTATTGGGCTGAAAACGCCTGTTTTGAAACTCTGCACAGAAAGGGTTTGCAGACTGCTGAATCCACACACGGGTTTAACTCTGGAAGTTGAGTGCACACATTGACAACCGTTCTGTTAGATAGCTGCGTTTTGGATTTACAAGCAGATATTTCCCTGTGCTTTCTGCTGTTTCTTCCATAGGCCGGTATTGGGCTGAAAACGCCTGTTTTGAAACTCTGCACAGAAACGGTTTGCAGACTGCTGAATCCACACACGGGTTTAACTCTGGAAGTTGAGTGCACACATTGACAACCGTTCTGTTAGATAGCCGCGTTTTGGATTTAGAAGCAGATATTTCCCTGTGCTTTCTGCTGTTTCTTCCGTAGGCCGGTATTGGGCTGAAAACGCCTGTTTTGAAACTCTGCACAGAAAGGGTTTGCAGACTGCTGAATCCACACACGGGTTTAACTCTGGAAGTTGAGTGCACACATTGACAACCGTTCTGTTAGATAGCTGCGTTTTGGATTTAGAAGCAGATATTTCCCTGTGCTTTCTGCTGTTTCTTCCATAGGCTGGTATTGGGCTGAAAACGCCTGTTTTGAAACTCTGCACAGAAAGGGTTTGCAGACTGCTGAATCCACACACGGGTTTAACTCTGGAAGTTGAGTGCACACATTGACAACCGTTCTGTTAGATAGCTGCGTTTTGGATTTAGAAGCAGATATTTCCCTGTGCTTTCTGCTGTTTCTTCCATAGGCCGGTATTGGGCTGAAAACGCCTGTTTTGAAACTCTGCACAGAAAGGGTTTGCAGACTGCTGAATCCACACACGGGTTTAACTCTGGAAGTTGAGTGCACACATTGACAACCGTTCTGTTAGATAGCTGCGTTTTGGATTTAGAAGCAGATATTTCCCTGTGCTTTCTGCTGTTTCTTCCATAGGCCGGTATTGGGCTGAAAACGCCTGTTTTGAAACTCTGCACAGAAAGGGTTTGCAGACTGCTGAATCCACACACGGGTTTAACTCTGGAAGTTGAGTGCACACATTGACAACCGTTCTGTTAGATAGCTGCGTTTTGGATTTAGAAGCAGATATTTCCCTGTGCTTTCTGCTGTTTCTTCCATAGGCCGGTATTGGGCTGAAAACGCCTGTTTTGAAACTCTGCACAGAAAGGGTTTGCAGACTGCTGAATCCACACACGGGTTTAACTCTGGAAGTTGAGTGCACACATTGACAACCGTTCTGTTAGATAGCTGCGTTTTGGATTTAGAAGCAGATATTTCCCTGTGCTTTCTGCTGTTTCTTCCATAGGCCGGTATTGGGCTGAAAACGCCTGTTTTGAAACTCTGCACAGAAAGGGTTTGCAGACTGCTGAATCCACACACGGGTTTAACTCTGGAAGTTGAGTGCACACATTGACAACCGTTCTGTTAGATAGCTGCGTTTTGGATTTAGAAGCAGATATTTCCCTGTGCTTTCTGCTGTTTCTTCCATAGGCCGGTATTGGGCTGAAAACGCCTGTTTTGAAACTCTGCACAGAAACGGTTTGCAGACTGCTGAATCCACACACGGGTTTAACTCTGGAAGTTGAGTGCACACATTGACAACCGTTCTGTTAGATAGCTGCGTTTTGGATTTACAAGCAGATATTTCCCTGTGCTTTCTGCTGTTTCTTCCATAGGCCTGTATTGGGCTGAAAACGCCTGTTTTGAAACTCTGCACAGAAAGGGTTTGCAGACTGCTGAATCCACACACGGGTTTAACTCTGGAAGTTGAGTGCACACATTGACAACCGTTCTGTTAGATAGCTGCGTTTTGGATTTAGAAGCAGATATTTCCCTGTGCTTTGTGCTGTTTCTTCCATAGGCCGGTATTGGGCTGAAAACGCCTGTTTTGAAACTCTGCACAGAAAGGGTTTGCAGACTGCTGAATCCACACACGGGTTTAACTCTGGAAGTTGAGTGCACACATTGACAACCGTTCTGTTAGATAGCTGCGTTTTGGATTTAGAAGCAGATATTTCCCTGTGCTTTCTGCTGTTTCTTCCATAGGCCGGTATTGGGCTGAAAACGCCTGTTTTGAAACTCTGCACAGAAAGGGTTTGCAGACTGCTGAATCCACACACGGGTTTAACTCTGGAAGTTGAGTGCACACATTGACAACCGTTCTGTTAGATAGCTGCGTTTTGGATTTACAAGCAGATATTTCCCTGTGCTTTCTGCTGTTTCTTCCATAGGCCGGTATTGGGCTGAAAACGCCTGTTTTGAAACTCTGCACAGAAAGGGTTTGCAGACTGCTGAATCCACACACGGGTTTAACTCTGGAAGTTGAGTGCACACATTGACAACCGTTCTGTTAGATAGCTGCGTTTTGGATTTAGAAGCAGATATTTCCCTGTGCTTTCTGCTGTTTCTTCCATAGGCCGGTATTGGGCTGAAAACGCCTGTTTTGAAACTCTGCACAGAAAGGGTTTGCAGACTGCTGAATCCACACACGGGTTTAACTCTGGAAGTTGAGTGCACACATTGACAACCGTTCTGTTAGATAGCTGCGTTTTGGATTTAGAAGCAGATATTTCCCTGTGCTTTCTGCTGTTTCTTCCATAGGCCGGTATTGGGCTGAAAACGCCTGTTTTGAAACTCTGCACAGAAAGGGTTTGCAGACTGCTGAATCCACACACGGGTTTAACTCTGGAAGTTGAGTGCACACATTGACAACCGTTCTGTTAGATAGCTGCGTTTTGGATTTAGAAGCAGATATTTCCCTGTGCTTTCTGCTGTTTCTTCCATAGGCCGGTATTGGGCTGAAAACGCCTGTTTTGAAACTCTGCACAGAAAGGGTTTGCAGACTGCTGAATCCACACACGGGTTTAACTCTGGAAGTTGAGTGCACACATTGACAACCGTTCTGTTAGATAGCTGCGTTTTGGATTTAGAAGCAGATATTTCCCTGTGCTTTCTGCTGTTTCTTCCATAGGCCGGTATTGGTCTGAAAACGCCTGTTTTGAAACTCTGCACAGAAAGGGTTTGCAGACTGCTGAATCCACACACGGGTTTAACTCTGGAAGTTGAGTGCACACATTGACAACCGTTCTGTTAGATAGCTGCGTTTTGGATTTAGAAGCAGATATTTCCCTGTGCTTTCTGCTGTTTCTTCCATAGGCCGGTATTGGGCTGAAAACGCCTGTTTTGAAACTCTGCACAGAAAGGGCTTGCAGACAGCTGAATCCACACACGGGTTTAACTCTGGAAGTTGAGTGCACACATTGACAACCGTTCTGTTAGATAGCTGCGTTTTGAATTTAGAAGCAGATATTTCCCTGTGCTTTCTGCTGTTTCTTCCATAGGCCGGTATTGGGCTGAAAACGCCTGTTTTGAAACTCTGCACAGAAAGGGTTTGCAGACTGCTGAATCCACACACGGGTTTAACTCTGGAAGTTGAGTGCACACATTGACAACCGTTCTGTTAGATAGCTGCGTTTTGGATTTAGAAGCAGATATTTCCCTGTGCTTTCTGCTGTTTCTTCCATAGGCCGGTATTGGGCTGAAAACGCCTGTTTTGAAACTCTGCACAGAAAGGGTTTGCAGACTGCTGAATCCACACACGGGTTTAACTCTGGAAGTTGAGTGCACACATTGACAACCGTTCTGTTAGATAGCCGCGTTTTGGATTTAGAAGCAGATATTTCCCTGTGCTTTCTGCTGTTTCTTCCATAGGCCGGTATTGGGCTGAAAACGCCTGTTTTGAAACTCTGCACAGAAAGGGTTTGCAGACTGCTGAATCCACACACGGGTTTAACTCTGGAAGTTGAGTGCACACATTGACAACCGTTCTGTTAGATAGCTGCGTTTTGGATTTAGAAGCAGATATTTCCCTGTGCTTTCTGCTGTTTCTTCCATAGGCCGGTATTGGGCTGAAAACGCCTGTTTTGAAACTCTGCACAGAAAGGGTTTGCAGACTGCTGAATCCACACACGGGTTTAACTCTGGAAGTTGAGTGCACACATTGACAACCGTTCTGTTAGATAGCTGCGTTTTGGATTTAGAAGCAGATATTTCCCTGTGCTTTCTGCTGTTTCTTCCATAGGCCGGTATTGGGCTGAAAACGCCTGTTTTGAAACTCTGCACAGAAAGGGTTTGCAGACAGCTGAATCCACACACGGGTTTAACTCTGGAAGTTGAGTGCACACATTGACAACCGTTCTGTTAGATAGCTGCGTTTTGGATTTAGAAGCAGATATTTCCCTGTGCTTTCTGCTGTTTCTTCCATAGGCCGGTATTGGGCTGAAAACGCCTGTTTTGAAACTCTGCACAGAAAGGGTTTGCAGACTGCTGAATCCACACACGGGTTTAACTCTGGAAGTTGAGTGCACACATTGACAACCGTTCTGTTAGATAGCTGCGTTTTGGATTTAGAAGCAGATATTTCCCTGTGCTTTCTGCTGTTTCTTCCATAGGCCGGTATTGGGCTGAAAACGCCTGTTTTGAAACTCTGCACAGAAAGGGTTTGCAGACAGCTGAATCCACACACGGGTTTAACTCTGGAAGTTGAGTGCACACATTGACAACCGTTCTGTTAGATAGCTGCGTTTTGGATTTAGAAGCAGATATTTCCCTGTGCTTTCTGCTGTTTCTTCCATAGGCCGGTATTGGGCTGAAAACGCCTGTTTTGAAACTCTGCACAGAAAGGGTTTGCAGACTGCTGAATCCACACACAGGTTTAACTCTGGATGTTGAGTGCACACATTGACAACCGTTCTGTTAGATAGCTGCGTTTTGGATTTAGAAGCAGATATTTCCCTGTGCTTTCTGCTGTTTCTTCCATAGGCCGGTATTGGGCTGAAAACGCCTGTTTTGAAACTCTGCACAGAAAGGGTTTGCAGACTGCTGAATCCACACACGGGTTTAACTCTGGAAGTTGAGTGCACACATTGACAACCGTTCTGTTAGATAGCTGCGTTTTGGATTTAGAAGCAGATATTTCCCTGTGCTTTCTGCTGTTTCTTCCATAGGCCGGTATTGGGCTGAAAACGCCTGTTTTGAAACTCTGCACAGAAAGGGTTTGCAGACTGCTGAATCCACACACGGGTTTAACTCTGGAAGTTGAGTGCACACATTGACAACCGTTCTGTTAGATAGCTGCGTTTTGGATTTAGAAGCAGATATTTCCCTGTGCTTTCTGCTGTTTCTTCCATAGGCCGGTATTGGGCTGAAAACGCCTGTTTTGAAACTCTGCACAGAAAGTGTTTGCAGACTGCTGAATCCACACACGGGTTTAACTCTGGAAGTTGAGTGCACACATTGACAACCGTTCTGTTAGATAGCTGCGTTTTGGATTTAGAAGCAGATATTTCCCTGTGCTTTCTGCTGTTTCTTCCATAGGCCGGTATTGGGCTGAAAACGCCTGTTTTGAAACTCTGCACAGAAAGGGTTTGCAGACTGCTGAATCCACACACTGGTTTAACTCTGGAAGTTGAGTGCACACATTGACAACCGTTCTGTTAGATAGCTGCGTTTTGGATTTAGAAGCAGATATTTCCCTGTGCTTTCTGCTGTTTCTTCCATAGGCGGGTATTGGGCTGAAAACGCCTGTTTTGAATCTCTGCACAGAAAGGGTTTGCAGACAGCTGAATCCACACACGGGTTTAACTCTGGAAGTTGAGTGCACACATTGACAACCGTTCTGTTAGATAGCTGCGTTTTGGATTTAGAAGCAGATATTTCCCTGTGCTTTCTGCTGTTTCTTCCATAGGCCGGTATTGGACTGAAAACGCCTGTTTTGAAACTCTGCACAGAAAGGGTTTGCAGACTGCTGAATCCACACACGGGTTTAACTCTGGAAGTTGAGTGCACACATTGACAACCGTTCTGTTAGATAGCTGCGTTTTGGATTTAGAAGCAGATATTTCCCTGTGCTTTCTGCTGTTTCTTCCATAGGCCGGTATTGGGCTGAAAACGCCTGTTTTGAAACTCTGCACAGAAAGGGTTTGCAGACTGCTGAATCCACACACGGGTTTAACTCTGGAAGTTGAGTGCACACATTGACAACCGTTCTGTTAGATAGCTGCGTTTTGGATTTAGAAGCAGATATTTCCCTGTGCTTTCTGCTGTTTCTTCCATAGGCCGGTATTGGGCTGAAAACGCCTGTTTTGAAACTCTGCACAGAAAGGGTTTGCAGACTGCTGAATCCACACACGGGTTTAACTCTGGAAGTTGAGTGCACACATTGACAACCGTTCTGTTAGATAGCTGCGTTTTGGATTTAGAAGCAGATATTTCCCTGTGCTTTCTGCTGTTTCTTCCATAGGCCGGTATTGGGCTGAAAACGCCTGTTTTGAAACTCTGCACAGAAAGGGTTTGCAGACTGCTGAATCCACACACGGGTTTAACTCTGGAAGTTGAGTGCACACATTGACAACCGTTCTGTTAGATAGCTGCGTTTTGGATTTAGAAGCAGATATTTCCCTGTGCTTTCTGCTGTTTCTTCCATAGGCCGGTATTGGGCTGAAAACGCCTGTTTTGAAACTCTGCACAGAAAGGGTTTGCAGACTGCTGAATCCACACACGGGTTTAACTCTGGAAGTTGAGTGCACACATTGACAACCGTTCTGTTAGATAGCTGCGTTTTGGATTTAGAAGCAGATATTTCCCTGTGCTTTCTGCTGTTTCTTCCATAGGCCGGTATTGGTCTGAAAACGCCTGTTTTGAAACTCTGCACAGAAAGGGTTTGCAGACTGCTGAATCCAGACACGGGTTTAACTCTGGAAGTTGAGTGCACACATTGACAACCGTTCTGTTAGATAGCTGCGTTTTGGATTTAGAAGCAGATATTTCCCTGTGCTTTCTGCTGTTTCTTCCATAGGCCGGTATTGGGCTGAAAACGCCTGTTTTGAAACTCTGCACAGAAAGGGTTTGCAGACTGCTGAATCCACACACGGGTTTAACTCTGGAAGTTGAGTGCACACATTGACAACCGTTCTGTTAGATAGCTGCGTTTTGGATTTAGAAGCAGATATTTCCCTGTGCTTTCTGCTGTTTCTTCCATAGGCCGGTATTGGGCTGAAAACGCCTGTTTTGAAACTCTGCACAGAAAGGGCTTGCAGACAGCTGAATCCACACACGGGTTTAACTCTGGAAGTTGAGTGCACACATTGACAACCGTTCTGTTAGATAGCTGCGTTTTGGATTTAGAAGCAGATATTTCCCTGTGCTTTCTGCTGTTTCTTCCATAGGCCGGTATTGGGCTGAAAACGCCTGTTTTGAAACTCTGCACAGAAAGGGTTTGCAGACTGCTGAATCCACACACGGGTTTAACTCTGGAAGTTGAGTGCACACATTGACAACCGTTCTGTTAGATAGCTGCGTTTTGGATTTAGAAGCAGATATTTCCCTGTGCTTTCTGCTGTTTCTTCCATAGGCCGGTATTGGGCTGAAAACGCCTGTTTTGAAACTCTGCACAGAAAGGGTTTGCAGACTGCTGAATCCACACACGGGTTTAACTCTGGAAGTTGAGTGCACACATTGACAACCGTTCTGTTAGATAGCTGCGTTTTGGATTTAGAAGCAGATATTTCCCTGTGCTTTCTGCTGTTTCTTCCATAGGCCGGTATTGGGCTGAAAACGCCTGTTTTGAAACTCTGCACAGAAAGGGTTTGCAGACTGCTGAATCCACACACGGGTTTAACTCTGGAAGTTGAGTGCACACATTGACAACCGTTCTGTTAGATAGCTGCGTTTTGGATTTAGAAGCAGATATTTCCCTGTGCTTTCTGCTGTTTCTTCCATAGGCCGGTATTGGGCTGAAAACGCCTGTTTTGAAACTCTGCACAGAAAGGGTTTGCAGACAGCTGAATCCACACACGGGTTTAACTCTGGAAGTTGAGTGCACACATTGACAACCGTTCTGTTAGATAGCTGCGTTTTGGATTTAGAAGCAGATATTTCCCTGTGCTTTCTGCTGTTTCTTCCATAGGCCGGTATTGGGCTGAAAACGCCTGTTTTGAAACTCTGCACAGAAAGGGTTTGCAGACTGCTGAATCCACACACGGGTTTAACTCTGGAAGTTGAGTGCACACATTGACAACCGTTCTGTTAGATAGCTGCGTTTTGGATTTAGAAGCAGATATTTCCCTGTGCTTTCTGCTGTTTCTTCCATAGGCCGGTATTGGGCTGAAAACGCCTGTTTTGAAACTCTGCACAGAAAGGGTTTGCAGACAGCTGAATCCACACACGGGTTTAACTCTGGAAGTTGAGTGCACACATTGACAACCGTTCTGTTAGATAGCTGCGTTTTGGATTTAGAAGCAGATATTTCCCTGTGCTTTCTGCTGTTTCTTCCATAGGCCGGTATTGGGCTGAAAACGCCTGTTTTGAAACTCTGCACAGAAAGGGTTTGCAGACTGCTGAATCCACACACAGGTTTAACTCTGGATGTTGAGTGCACACATTGACAACCGTTCTGTTAGATAGCTGCGTTTTGGATTTAGAAGCAGATATTTCCCTGTGCTTTCTGCTGTTTCTTCCATAGGCCGGTATTGGGCTGAAAACGCCTGTTTTGAAACTCTGCACAGAAAGGGTTTGCAGACTGCTGAATCCACACACGGGTTTAACTCTGGAAGTTGAGTGCACACATTGACAACCGTTCTGTTAGATAGCTGCGTTTTGGATTTAGAAGCAGATATTTCCCTGTGCTTTCTGCTGTTTCTTCCATAGGCCGGTATTGGGCTGAAAACGCCTGTTTTGAAACTCTGCACAGAAAGGGTTTGCAGACTGCTGAATCCACACACGGGTTTAACTCTGGAAGTTGAGTGCACACATTGACAACCGTTCTGTTAGATAGCTGCGTTTTGGATTTAGAAGCAGATATTTCCCTGTGCTTTCTGCTGTTTCTTCCATAGGCCGGTATTGGGCTGAAAACGCCTGTTTTGAAACTCTGCACAGAAAGTGTTTGCAGACTGCTGAATCCACACACGGGTTTAACTCTGGAAGTTGAGTGCACACATTGACAACCGTTCTGTTAGATAGCTGCGTTTTGGATTTAGAAGCAGATATTTCCCTGTGCTTTCTGCTGTTTCTTCCATAGGCCGGTATTGGGCTGAAAACGCCTGTTTTGAAACTCTGCACAGAAAGGGTTTGCAGACTGCTGAATCCACACACTGGTTTAACTCTGGAAGTTGAGTGCACACATTGACAACCGTTCTGTTAGATAGCTGCGTTTTGGATTTAGAAGCAGATATTTCCCTGTGCTTTCTGCTGTTTCTTCCATAGGCGGGTATTGGGCTGAAAACGCCTGTTTTGAATCTCTGCACAGAAAGGGTTTGCAGACAGCTGAATCCACACACGGGTTTAACTCTGGAAGTTGAGTGCACACATTGACAACCGTTCTGTTAGATAGCTGCGTTTTGGATTTAGAAGCAGATATTTCCCTGTGCTTTCTGCTGTTTCTTCCATAGGCCGGTATTGGACTGAAAACGCCTGTTTTGAAACTCTGCACAGAAAGGGTTTGCAGACTGCTGAATCCACACACGGGTTTAACTCTGGAAGTTGAGTGCACACATTGACAACCGTTCTGTTAGATAGCTGCGTTTTGGATTTAGAAGCAGATATTTCCCTGTGCTTTCTGCTGTTTCTTCCATAGGCCGGTATTGGGCTGAAAACGCCTGTTTTGAAACTCTGCACAGAAAGGGTTTGCAGACTGCTGAATCCACACACGGGTTTAACTCTGGAAGTTGAGTGCACACATTGACAACCGTTCTGTTAGATAGCTGCGTTTTGGATTTAGAAGCAGATATTTCCCTGTGCTTTCTGCTGTTTCTTCCATAGGCCGGTATTGGGCTGAAAACGCCTGTTTTGAAACTCTGCACAGAAAGGGTTTGCAGACTGCTGAATCCACACACGGGTTTAACTCTGGAAGTTGAGTGCACACATTGACAACCGTTCTGTTAGATAGCTGCGTTTTGGATTTAGAAGCAGATATTTCCCTGTGCTTTCTGCTGTTTCTTCCATAGGCCGGTATTGGGCTGAAAACGCCTGTTTTGAAACTCTGCACAGAAAGGGTTTGCAGACTGCTGAATCCACACACGGGTTTAACTCTGGAAGTTGAGTGCACACATTGACAACCGTTCTGTTAGATAGCTGCGTTTTGGATTTAGAAGCAGATATTTCCCTGTGCTTTCTGCTGTTTCTTCCATAGGCCGGTATTGGGCTGAAAACGCCTGTTTTGAAACTCTGCACAGAAAGGGTTTGCAGACTGCTGAATCCACACACGGGTTTAACTCTGGAAGTTGAGTGCACACATTGACAACCGTTCTGTTAGATAGCTGCGTTTTGGATTTAGAAGCAGATATTTCCCTGTGCTTTCTGCTGTTTCTTCCATAGGCCGGTATTGGGCTGAAAACGCCTGTTTTGAAACTCTGCACAGAAAGGGTTTGCAGACTGCTGAATCCACACACGGGTTTAACTCTGGAAGTTGAGTGCACACATTGACAACCGTTCTGTTAGATAGCTGCGTTTTGGATTTAGAAGCAGATATTTCCCTGTGCTTTCTGCTGTTTCTTCCATAGGCCGGTATTGGGCTGAAAACGCCTGTTTTGAAACTCTGCACAGAAAGGGTTTGCAGACTGCTGAATCCACACACGGGTTTAACTCTGGAAGTTGAGTGCACACATTGACAACCGTTCTGTTAGATAGCTGCGTTTTGGATTTAGAAGCAGATATTTCCCTGTGCTTTCTGCTGTTTCTTCCATAGGCCGGTATTGGGCTGAAAACGCCTGTTTTGAAACTCTGCACAGAAAGGGTTTGCAGACTGCTGAATCCACACACGGGTTTAACTCTGGAAGTTGAGTGCACACATTGACAACCGTTCTGTTAGATAGCTGCGTTTTGGATTTACAAGCAGATATTTCCCTGTGCTTTCTGCTGTTTCTTCCATAGGCCGGTATTGGGCTGAAAACGCCTGTTTTGAAACTCTGCACAGAAACGGTTTGCAGACTGCTGAATCCACACACGGGTTTAACTCTGGAAGTTGAGTACACACATTGACAACCGTTCTGTTAGATAGCCGCGTTTTGGATTTAGAAGCAGATATTTCCCTGTGCTTTCTGCTGTTTCTTCCGTAGGCCGGTATTGGGCTGAAAACGCCTGTTTTGAAACTCTGCACAGAAAGGGTTTGCAGACTGCTGAATCCACACACGGGTTTAACTCTGGAAGTTGAGTGCACACATTGACAACCGTTCTGTTAGATAGCTGCGTTTTGGATTTAGAAGCAGATATTTCCCTGTGCTTTCTGCTGTTTCTTCCATAGGCCGGTATTGGGCTGAAAACGCCTGTTTTGAAACTCTGCACAGAAAGGGTTTGCAGACTGCTGAATCCACACACGGGTTTAACTCTGGAAGTTGAGTGCACACATTGACAACCGTTCTGTTAGATAGCTGCGTTTTGGATTTAGAAGCAGATATTTCCCTGTGCTTTCTGCTGTTTCTTCCATAGGCCGGTATTGGGCTGAAAACGCCTGTTTTGAAACTCTGCACAGAAAGGGTTTGCAGACTGCTGAATCCACACACGGGTTTAACTCTGGAAGTTGAGTGCACACATTGACAACCGTTCTGTTAGATAGCTGCGTTTTGGATTTAGAAGCAGATATTTCCCTGTGCTTTCTGCTGTTTCTTCCATAGGCCGGTATTGGGCTGAAAACGCCTGTTTTGAAACTCTGCACAGAAAGGGTTTGCAGACTGCTGAATCCACACACGGGTTTAACTCTGGAAGTTGAGTGCACACATTGACAACCGTTCTGTTAGATAGCTGCGTTTTGGATTTAGAAGCAGATATTTCCCTGTGCTTTCTGCTGTTTCTTCCATAGGCCGGTATTGGGCTGAAAACGCCTGTTTTGAAACTCTGCACAGAAAGGGTTTGCAGACTGCTGAATCCACACACGGGTTTAACTCTGGAAGTTGAGTGCACACATTGACAACCGTTCTGTTAGATAGCTGCGTTTTGGATTTAGAAGCAGATATTTCCCTGTGCTTTCTGCTGTTTCTTCCATAGGCCGGTATTGGGCTGAAAACGCCTGTTTTGAAACTCTGCACAGAAAGGGTTTGCAGACAGCTGAATCCACACACGGGTTTAACTCTGGAAGTTGAGTGCACACATTGACAACCGTTCTGTTAGATAGCTGCGTTTTGGATTTAGAAGCAGATATTTCCCTGTGCTTTCTGCTGTTTCTTCCATAGGCCGGTATTGGGCTGAAAACGCCTGTTTTGAAACTCTGCACAGAAAGGGTTTGCAGACTGCTGAATCCACACACGGGTTTAACTCTGGAAGTTGAGTGCACACATTGACAACCGTTCTGTTAGATAGCTGCGTTTTGGATTTAGAAGCAGATATTTCCCTGTGCTTTCTGCTGTTTCTTCCATAGGCCGGTATTGGGCTGAAAACGCCTGTTTTGAAACTCTGCACAGAAAGGGTTTGCAGACAGCTGAATCCACACACGGGTTTAACTCTGGAAGTTGAGTGCACACATTGACAACCGTTCTGTTAGATAGCTGCGTTTTGGATTTAGAAGCAGATATTTCCCTGTGCTTTCTGCTGTTTCTTCCATAGGCCGGTATTGGGCTGAAAACGCCTGTTTTGAAACTCTGCACAGAAAGGGTTTGCAGACTGCTGAATCCACACACGGGTTTAACTCTGGATGTTGAGTGCACACATTGACAACCGTTCTGTTAGATAGCTGCGTTTTGGATTTAGAAGCAGATATTTCCCTGTGCTTTCTGCTGTTTCTTCCATAGGCCGGTATTGGGCTGAAAACGCCTGTTTTGAAACTCTGCACAGAAAGGGTTTGCAGACTGCTGAATCCACACACGGGTTTAACTCTGGAAGTTGAGTGCACACATTGACAACCGTTCTGTTAGATAGCTGCGTTTTGGATTTAGAAGCAGATATTTCCCTGTGCTTTCTGCTGTTTCTTCCATAGGCCGGTATTGGGCTGAAAACGCCTGTTTTGAAACTCTGCACAGAAAGGGTTTGCAGACTGCTGAATCCACACACGGGTTTAACTCTGGAAGTTGAGTGCACACATTGACAACCGTTCTGTTAGATAGCTGCGTTTTGGATTTAGAAGCAGATATTTCCCTGTGCTTTCTGCTGTTTCTTCCATAGGCCGGTATTGGGCTGAAAACGCCTGTTTTGAAACTCTGCACAGAAAGGGTTTGCAGACTGCTGAATCCACACACGGGTTTAACTCTGGAAGTTGAGTGCACACATTGACAACCGTTCTGTTAGATAGCTGCGTTTTGGATTTAGAAGCAGATATTTCCCTGTGCTTTCTGCTGTTTCTTCCATAGGCCGGTATTGGGCTGAAAACGCCTGTTTTGAAACTCTGCACAGAAAGGGTTTGCAGACTGCTGAATCCACACACTGGTTTAACTCTGGAAGTTGAGTGCACACATTGACAACCGTTCTGTTAGATAGCTGCGTTTTGGATTTAGAAGCAGATATTTCCCTGTGCTTTCTGCTGTTTCTTCCATAGGCGGGTATTGGGCTGAAAACGCCTGTTTTGAAACTCTGCACAGAAAGGGTTTGCAGACAGCTGAATCCACACACGGGTTTAACTCTGGAAGTTGAGTGCACACATTGACAACCGTTCTGTTAGATAGCTGCGTTTTGGATTTAGAAGCAGATATTTCCCTGTGCTTTCTGCTGTTTCTTCCATAGGCCGGTATTGGACTGAAAACGCCTGTTTTGAAACTCTGCACAGAAAGGGTTTGCAGACTGCTGAATCCACACACGGGTTTAACTCTGGAAGTTGAGTGCACACATTGACAACCGTTCTGTTAGATAGCTGCGTTTTGGATTTAGAAGCAGATATTTCCCTGTGCTTTCTGCTGTTTCTTCCATAGGCCGGTATTGGGCTGAAAACGCCTGTTTTGAAACTCTGCACAGAAAGGGTTTGCAGACTGCTGAATCCACACACGGGTTTAACTCTGGAAGTTGAGTGCACACATTGACAACCGTTCTGTTAGATAGCTGCGTTTTGGATTTAGAAGCAGATATTTCCCTGTGCTTTCTGCTGTTTCTTCCATAGGCCGGTATTGGGCTGAAAACGCCTGTTTTGAAACTCTGCACAGAAAGGGTTTGCAGACTGCTGAATCCACACACGGGTTTAACTCTGGAAGTTGAGTGCACACATTGACAACCGTTCTGTTAGATAGCTGCGTTTTGGATTTAGAAGCAGATATTTCCCTGTGCTTTCTGCTGTTTCTTCCATAGGCCGGTATTGGGCTGAAAACGCCTGTTTTGAAACTCTGCACAGAAAGGGTTTGCAGACTGCTGAATCCACACACGGGTTTAACTCTGGAAGTTGAGTGCACACATTGACAACCGTTCTGTTAGATAGCTGCGTTTTGGATTTAGAAGCAGATATTTCCCTGTGCTTTCTGCTGTTTCTTCCATAGGCCGGTATTGGGCTGAAAACGCCTGTTTTGAAACTCTGCACAGAAAGGGTTTGCAGACTGCTGAATCCACACACGGGTTTAACTCTGGAAGTTGAGTGCACACATTGACAACCGTTCTGTTAGATAGCTGCGTTTTGGATTTAGAAGCAGATATTTCCCTGTGCTTTCTGCTGTTTCTTCCATAGGCCGGTATTGGGCTGAAAACGCCTGTTTTGAAACTCTGCACAGAAAGGGTTTGCAGACTGCTGAATCCACACACGGGTTTAACTCTGGAAGTTGAGTGCACACATTGACAACCGTTCTGTTAGATAGCTGCGTTTTGGATTTAGAAGCAGATATTTCCCTGTGCTTTCTGCTGTTTCTTCCATAGGCCGGTATTGGTCTGAAAACGCCTGTTTTGAAACTCTGCACAGAAAGGGTTTGCAGACTGCTGAATCCACACACGGGTTTAACTCTGGAAGTTGAGTGCACACATTGACAACCGTTCTGTTAGATAGCTGCGTTTTGGATTTAGAAGCAGATATTTCCCTGTGCTTTCTGCTGTTTCTTCCATAGGCCGGTATTGGGCTGAAAACGCCTGTTTTGAAACTCTGCACAGAAAGGGCTTGCAGACAGCTGAATCCACACACGGGTTTAACTCTGGAAGTTGAGTGCACACATTGACAACCGTTCTGTTAGATAGCTGCGTTTTGAATTTAGAAGCAGATATTTCCCTGTGCTTTCTGCTGTTTCTTCCATAGGCCGGTATTGGGCTGAAAACGCCTGTTTTGAAACTCTGCACAGAAAGGGTTTGCAGACTGCTGAATCCACACACGGGTTTAACTCTGGAAGTTGAGTGCACACATTGACAACCGTTCTGTTAGATAGCTGCGTTTTGGATTTACAAGCAGATATTTCCCTGTGCTTTCTGCTGTTTCTTCCATAGGCCGGTATTGGGCTGAAAACGCCTGTTTTGAAACTCTGCACAGAAACGGTTTGCAGACTGCTGAATCCACACACGGGTTTAACTCTGGAAGTTGAGTACACACATTGACAACCGTTCTGTTAGATAGCCGCGTTTTGGATTTAGAAGCAGATATTTCCCTGTGCTTTCTGCTGTTTCTTCCGTAGGCCGGTATTGGGCTGAAAACGCCTGTTTTGAAACTCTGCACAGAAAGGGTTTGCAGACTGCTGAATCCACACACGGGTTTAACTCTGGAAGTTGAGTGCACACATTGACAACCGTTCTGTTAGATAGCTGCGTTTTGGATTTAGAAGCAGATATTTCCCTGTGCTTTCTGCTGTTTCTTCCATAGGCCGGTATTGGGCTGAAAACGCCTGTTTTGAAACTCTGCACAGAAAGGGTTTGCAGACTGCTGAATCCACACACGGGTTTAACTCTGGAAGTTGAGTGCACACATTGACAACCGTTCTGTTAGATAGCTGCGTTTTGGATTTAGAAGCAGATATTTCCCTGTGCTTTCTGCTGTTTCTTCCATAGGCCGGTATTGGGCTGAAAACGCCTGTTTTGAAACTCTGCACAGAAAGGGTTTGCAGACTGCTGAATCCACACACGGGTTTAACTCTGGAAGTTGAGTGCACACATTGACAACCGTTCTGTTAGATAGCTGCGTTTTGGATTTAGAAGCAGATATTTCCCTGTGCTTTCTGCTGTTTCTTCCATAGGCCGGTATTGGGCTGAAAACGCCTGTTTTGAAACTCTGCACAGAAAGGGTTTGCAGACTGCTGAATCCACACACGGGTTTAACTCTGGAAGTTGAGTGCACACATTGACAACCGTTCTGTTAGATAGCTGCGTTTTGGATTTAGAAGCAGATATTTCCCTGTGCTTTCTGCTGTTTCTTCCATAGGCCGGTATTGGGCTGAAAACGCCTGTTTTGAAACTCTGCACAGAAAGGGTTTGCAGACTGCTGAATCCACACACGGGTTTAACTCTGGAAGTTGAGTGCACACATTGACAACCGTTCTGTTAGATAGCTGCGTTTTGGATTTAGAAGCAGATATTTCCCTGTGCTTTCTGCTGTTTCTTCCATAGGCCGGTATTGGGCTGAAAACGCCTGTTTTGAAACTCTGCACAGAAAGGGTTTGCAGACAGCTGAATCCACACACGGGTTTAACTCTGGAAGTTGAGTGCACACATTGACAACCGTTCTGTTAGATAGCTGCGTTTTGGATTTAGAAGCAGATATTTCCCTGTGCTTTCTGCTGTTTCTTCCATAGGCCGGTATTGGGCTGAAAACGCCTGTTTTGAAACTCTGCACAGAAAGGGTTTGCAGACTGCTGAATCCACACACGGGTTTAACTCTGGAAGTTGAGTGCACACATTGACAACCGTTCTGTTAGATAGCTGCGTTTTGGATTTAGAAGCAGATATTTCCCTGTGCTTTCTGCTGTTTCTTCCATAGGCCGGTATTGGGCTGAAAACGCCTGTTTTGAAACTCTGCACAGAAAGGGTTTGCAGACAGCTGAATCCACACACGGGTTTAACTCTGGAAGTTGAGTGCACACATTGACAACCGTTCTGTTAGATAGCTGCGTTTTGGATTTAGAAGCAGATATTTCCCTGTGCTTTCTGCTGTTTCTTCCATAGGCCGGTATTGGGCTGAAAACGCCTGTTTTGAAACTCTGCACAGAAAGGGTTTGCAGACTGCTGAATCCACACACGGGTTTAACTCTGGATGTTGAGTGCACACATTGACAACCGTTCTGTTAGATAGCTGCGTTTTGGATTTAGAAGCAGATATTTCCCTGTGCTTTCTGCTGTTTCTTCCATAGGCCGGTATTGGGCTGAAAACGCCTGTTTTGAAACTCTGCACAGAAAGGGTTTGCAGACTGCTGAATCCACACACGGGTTTAACTCTGGAAGTTGAGTGCACACATTGACAACCGTTCTGTTAGATAGCTGCGTTTTGGATTTAGAAGCAGATATTTCCCTGTGCTTTCTGCTGTTTCTTCCATAGGCCGGTATTGGGCTGAAAACGCCTGTTTTGAAACTCTGCACAGAAAGGGTTTGCAGACTGCTGAATCCACACACGGGTTTAACTCTGGAAGTTGAGTGCACACATTGACAACCGTTCTGTTAGATAGCTGCGTTTTGGATTTAGAAGCAGATATTTCCCTGTGCTTTCTGCTGTTTCTTCCATAGGCCGGTATTGGGCTGAAAACGCCTGTTTTGAAACTCTGCACAGAAAGGGTTTGCAGACTGCTGAATCCACACACGGGTTTAACTCTGGAAGTTGAGTGCACACATTGACAACCGTTCTGTTAGATAGCTGCGTTTTGGATTTAGAAGCAGATATTTCCCTGTGCTTTCTGCTGTTTCTTCCATAGGCCGGTATTGGGCTGAAAACGCCTGTTTTGAAACTCTGCACAGAAAGGGTTTGCAGACTGCTGAATCCACACACTGGTTTAACTCTGGAAGTTGAGTGCACACATTGACAACCGTTCTGTTAGATAGCTGCGTTTTGGATTTAGAAGCAGATATTTCCCTGTGCTTTCTGCTGTTTCTTCCATAGGCCGGTATTGGGCTGAAAACGCCTGTTTTGAAACTCTGCACAGAAAGGGTTTGCAGACAGCTGAATCCACACACGGGTTTAACTCTGGAAGTTGAGTGCACACATTGACAACCGTTCTGTTAGATAGCTGCGTTTTGGATTTAGAAGCAGATATTTCCCTGTGCTTTCTGCTGTTTCTTCCATAGGCCGGTATTGGACTGAAAACGCCTGTTTTGAAACTCTGCACAGAAAGGGTTTGCAGACTGCTGAATCCACACACGGGTTTAACTCTGGAAGTTGAGTGCACACATTGACAACCGTTCTGTTAGATAGCTGCGTTTTGGATTTAGAAGCAGATATTTCCCTGTGCTTTCTGCTGTTTCTTCCATAGGCCGGTATTGGGCTGAAAACGCCTGTTTTGAAACTCTGCACAGAAAGGGTTTGCAGACTGCTGAATCCACACACGGGTTTAACTCTGGAAGTTGAGTGCACACATTGACAACCGTTCTGTTAGATAGCTGCGTTTTGGATTTAGAAGCAGATATTTCCCTGTGCTTTCTGCTGTTTCTTCCATAGGCCGGTATTGGGCTGAAAACGCCTGTTTTGAAACTCTGCACAGAAAGTGTTTGCAGACTGCTGAATCCACACACGGGTTTAACTCTGGAAGTTGAGTGCACACATTGACAACCGTTCTGTTAGATAGCCGCGTTTTGGATTTAGAATCAGATATTTCCCTGTGCTTTCTGCTGTTTCTTCCATAGGCCGGTATTGGGCTGAAAACGCCTGTTTTGAAACTCTGCACAGAAAGGGTTTGCAGACTGCTGAATCCACACACGGGTTTAACTCTGGAAGTTGAGTGCATACATTGACAACCGTTCTGTTAGATAGCTGCGTTTTGGATTTAGAAGCAGATATTTCCCTGTGCTTTCTGCTGTTTCTTCCATAGGCCGGTATTGGGCTGAAAACGCCTGTTTTGAAACTCTGCACAGAAAGGGTTTGCAGACTGCTGAATCCACACACGGGTTTAACTCTGGAAGTTGAGTGCACACATTGACAACCGTTCTGTTAGATAGCTGCGTTTTGGATTTACAAGCAGATATTTCCCTGTGCTTTCTGCTGTTTCTTCCATAGGCCGGTATTGGGCTGAAAACGCCTGTTTTGAAACTCTGCACAGAAACGGTTTGCAGACTGCTGAATCCACACACGGGTTTAACTCTGGAAGTTGAGTGCACACATTGACAACCGTTCTGTTAGATAGCCGCGTTTTGGATTTAGAAGCAGATATTTCCCTGTGCTTTCTGCTGTTTCTTCCGTAGGCCGGTATTGGGCTGAAAACGCCTGTTTTGAAACTCTGCACAGAAAGGGTTTGCAGACTGCTGAATCCACACACGGGTTTAACTCTGGAAGTTGAGTGCACACATTGACAACCGTTCTGTTAGATAGCTGCGTTTTGGATTTAGAAGCAGATATTTCCCTGTGCTTTCTGCTGTTTCTTCCATAGGCCGGTATTGGTCTGAAAACGCCTGTTTTGAAACTCTGCACAGAAAGGGTTTGCAGACTGCTGAATCCACACACGGGTTTAACTCTGGAAGTTGAGTGCACACATTGACAACCGTTCTGTTAGATAGCTGCGTTTTGGATTTAGAAGCAGATATTTCCCTGTGCTTTCTGCTGTTTCTTCCATAGGCCGGTATTGGGCTGAAAACGCCTGTTTTGAAACTCTGCACAGAAAGGGCTTGCAGACAGCTGAATCCACACACGGGTTTAACTCTGGAAGTTGAGTGCACACATTGACAACCGTTCTGTTAGATAGCTGCGTTTTGAATTTAGAAGCAGATATTTCCCTGTGCTTTCTGCTGTTTCTTCCATAGGCCGGTATTGGGCTGAAAACGCCTGTTTTGAAACTCTGCACAGAAAGGGTTTGCAGACTGCTGAATCCACACACGGGTTTAACTCTGGAAGTTGAGTGCACACATTGACAACCGTTCTGTTAGATAGCTGCGTTTTGGATTTACAAGCAGATATTTCCCTGTGCTTTCTGCTGTTTCTTCCATAGGCCGGTATTGGGCTGAAAACGCCTGTTTTGAAACTCTGCACAGAAACGGTTTGCAGACTGCTGAATCCACACACGGGTTATCTCTGGAAGTTGAGTACACACATTGACAACCGTTCTGTTAGATAGCCGCGTTTTGGATTTAGAAGCAGATATTTCCCTGTGCTTTCTGCTGTTTCTTCCGTAGGCCGGTATTGGGCTGAAAACGCCTGTTTTGAAACTCTGCACAGAAAGGGTTTGCAGACTGCTGAATCCACACACGGGTTTAACTCTGGAAGTTGAGTGCACACATTGACAACCGTTCTGTTAGATAGCTGCGTTTTGGATTTAGAAGCAGATATTTCCCTGTGCTTTCTGCTGTTTCTTCCATAGGCCGGTATTGGGCTGAAAACGCCTGTTTTGAAACTCTGCACAGAAAGGGTTTGCAGACTGCTGAATCCACACACGGGTTTAACTCTGGAAGTTGAGTGCACACATTGACAACCGTTCTGTTAGATAGCTGCGTTTTGGATTTAGAAGCAGATATTTCCCTGTGCTTTCTGCTGTTTCTTCCATAGGCCGGTATTGGGCTGAAAACGCCTGTTTTGAAACTCTGCACAGAAAGGGTTTGCAGACTGCTGAATCCACACACGGGTTTAACTCTGGAAGTTGAGTGCACACATTGACAACCGTTCTGTTAGATAGCTGCGTTTTGGATTTAGAAGCAGATATTTCCCTGTGCTTTCTGCTGTTTCTTCCATAGGCCGGTATTGGGCTGAAAACGCCTGTTTTGAAACTCTGCACAGAAAGGGTTTGCAGACTGCTGAATCCACACACGGGTTTAACTCTGGAAGTTGAGTGCACACATTGACAACCGTTCTGTTAGATAGCTGCGTTTTGGATTTAGAAGCAGATATTTCCCTGTGCTTTCTGCTGTTTCTTCCATAGGCCGGTATTGGGCTGAAAACGCCTGTTTTGAAACTCTGCACAGAAAGGGTTTGCAGACTGCTGAATCCACACACGGGTTTAACTCTGGAAGTTGAGTGCACACATTGACAACCGTTCTGTTAGATAGCTGCGTTTTGGATTTAGAAGCAGATATTTCCCTGTGCTTTCTGCTGTTTCTTCCATAGGCCGGTATTGGGCTGAAAACGCCTGTTTTGAAACTCTGCACAGAAAGGGTTTGCAGACAGCTGAATCCACACACGGGTTTAACTCTGGAAGTTGAGTGCACACATTGACAACCGTTCTGTTAGATAGCTGCGTTTTGGATTTAGAAGCAGATATTTCCCTGTGCTTTCTGCTGTTTCTTCCATAGGCCGGTATTGGGCTGAAAACGCCTGTTTTGAAACTCTGCACAGAAAGGGTTTGCAGACTGCTGAATCCACACACGGGTTTAACTCTGGAAGTTGAGTGCACACATTGACAACCGTTCTGTTAGATAGCTGCGTTTTGGATTTAGAAGCAGATATTTCCCTGTGCTTTCTGCTGTTTCTTCCATAGGCCGGTATTGGGCTGAAAACGCCTGTTTTGAAACTCTGCACAGAAAGGGTTTGCAGACAGCTGAATCCACACACGGGTTTAACTCTGGAAGTTGAGTGCACACATTGACAACCGTTCTGTTAGATAGCTGCGTTTTGGATTTAGAAGCAGATATTTCCCTGTGCTTTCTGCTGTTTCTTCCATAGGCCGGTATTGGGCTGAAAACGCCTGTTTTGAAACTCTGCACAGAAAGGGTTTGCAGACTGCTGAATCCACACACGGGTTTAACTCTGGATGTTGAGTGCACACATTGACAACCGTTCTGTTAGATAGCTGCGTTTTGGATTTAGAAGCAGATATTTCCCTGTGCTTTCTGCTGTTTCTTCCATAGGCCGGTATTGGGCTGAAAACGCCTGTTTTGAAACTCTGCACAGAAAGGGTTTGCAGACTGCTGAATCCACACACGGGTTTAACTCTGGAAGTTGAGTGCACACATTGACAACCGTTCTGTTAGATAGCTGCGTTTTGGATTTAGAAGCAGATATTTCCCTGTGCTTTCTGCTGTTTCTTCCATAGGCCGGTATTGGGCTGAAAACGCCTGTTTTGAAACTCTGCACAGAAAGGGTTTGCAGACTGCTGAATCCACACACGGGTTTAACTCTGGAAGTTGAGTGCACACATTGACAACCGTTCTGTTAGATAGCTGCGTTTTGGATTTAGAAGCAGATATTTCCCTGTGCTTTCTGCTGTTTCTTCCATAGGCCGGTATTGGGCTGAAAACGCCTGTTTTGAAACTCTGCACAGAAAGGGTTTGCAGACTGCTGAATCCACACACGGGTTTAACTCTGGAAGTTGAGTGCACACATTGACAACCGTTCTGTTAGATAGCTGCGTTTTGGATTTAGAAGCAGATATTTCCCTGTGCTTTCTGCTGTTTCTTCCATAGGCCGGTATTGGGCTGAAAACGCCTGTTTTGAAACTCTGCACAGAAAGGGTTTGCAGACTGCTGAATCCACACACTGGTTTAACTCTGGAAGTTGAGTGCACACATTGACAACCGTTCTGTTAGATAGCTGCGTTTTGGATTTAGAAGCAGATATTTCCCTGTGCTTTCTGCTGTTTCTTCCATAGGCCGGTATTGGGCTGAAAACGCCTGTTTTGAAACTCTGCACAGAAAGGGTTTGCAGACAGCTGAATCCACACACGGGTTTAACTCTGGAAGTTGAGTGCACACATTGACAACCGTTCTGTTAGATAGCTGCGTTTTGGATTTAGAAGCAGATATTTCCCTGTGCTTTCTGCTGTTTCTTCCATAGGCCGGTATTGGACTGAAAACGCCTGTTTTGAAACTCTGCACAGAAAGGGTTTGCAGACTGCTGAATCCACACACGGGTTTAACTCTGGAAGTTGAGTGCACACATTGACAACCGTTCTGTTAGATAGCTGCGTTTTGGATTTAGAAGCAGATATTTCCCTGTGCTTTCTGCTGTTTCTTCCATAGGCCGGTATTGGGCTGAAAACGCCTGTTTTGAAACTCTGCACAGAAAGGGTTTGCAGACTGCTGAATCCACACACGGGTTTAACTCTGGAAGTTGAGTGCACACATTGACAACCGTTCTGTTAGATAGCTGCGTTTTGGATTTAGAAGCAGATATTTCCCTGTGCTTTCTGCTGTTTCTTCCATAGGCCGGTATTGGGCTGAAAACGCCTGTTTTGAAACTCTGCACAGAAAGTGTTTGCAGACTGCTGAATCCACACACGGGTTTAACTCTGGAAGTTGAGTGCACACATTGACAACCGTTCTGTTAGATAGCCGCGTTTTGGATTTAGAATCAGATATTTCCCTGTGCTTTCTGCTGTTTCTTCCATAGGCCGGTATTGGGCTGAAAACGCCTGTTTTGAAACTCTGCACAGAAAGGGTTTGCAGACTGCTGAATCCACACACGGGTTTAACTCTGGAAGTTGAGTGCATACATTGACAACCGTTCTGTTAGATAGCTGCGTTTTGGATTTAGAAGCAGATATTTCCCTGTGCTTTCTGCTGTTTCTTCCATAGGCCGGTATTGGGCTGAAAACGCCTGTTTTGAAACTCTGCACAGAAAGGGTTTGCAGACTGCTGAATCCACACACGGGTTTAACTCTGGAAGTTGAGTGCACACATTGACAACCGTTCTGTTAGATAGCTGCGTTTTGGATTTACAAGCAGATATTTCCCTGTGCTTTCTGCTGTTTCTTCCATAGGCCGGTATTGGGCTGAAAACGCCTGTTTTGAAACTCTGCACAGAAACGGTTTGCAGACTGCTGAATCCACACACGGGTTTAACTCTGGAAGTTGAGTGCACACATTGACAACCGTTCTGTTAGATAGCCGCGTTTTGGATTTAGAAGCAGATATTTCCCTGTGCTTTCTGCTGTTTCTTCCGTAGGCCGGTATTGGGCTGAAAACGCCTGTTTTGAAACTCTGCACAGAAAGGGTTTGCAGACTGCTGAATCCACACACGGGTTTAACTCTGGAAGTTGAGTGCACACATTGACAACCGTTCTGTTAGATAGCTGCGTTTTGGATTTAGAAGCAGATATTTCCCTGTGCTTTCTGCTGTTTCTTCCATAGGCTGGTATTGGGCTGAAAACGCCTGTTTTGAAACTCTGCACAGAAAGGGTTTGCAGACTGCTGAATCCACACACGGGTTTAACTCTGGAAGTTGAGTGCACACATTGACAACCGTTCTGTTAGATAGCTGCGTTTTGGATTTAGAAGCAGATATTTCCCTGTGCTTTCTGCTGTTTCTTCCATAGGCCGGTATTGGGCTGAAAACGCCTGTTTTGAAACTCTGCACAGAAAGGGTTTGAAGACTGCTGAATCCACACACGGGTTTAACTCTGGAAGTTGAGTGCACACATTGACAACCGTTCTGTTAGATAGCTGCGTTTTGGATTTAGAAGCAGATATTTCCCTGTGCTTTCTGCTGTTTCTTCCATAGGCCGGTATTGGGCTGAAAACGCCTGTTTTGAAACTCTGCACAGAAAGGGTTTGCAGACTGCTGAATCCACACACGGGTTTAACTCTGGAAGTTGAGTGCACACATTGACAACCGTTCTGTTAGATAGCTGCGTTTTGGATTTACAAGCAGATATTTCCCTGTGCTTTCTGCTGTTTCTTCCATAGGCCGGTATTGGGCTGAAAACGCCTGTTTTGAAACTCTGCACAGAAACGGTTTGCAGACTGCTGAATCCACACACGGGTTTAACTCTGGAAGTTGAGTGCACACATTGACAACCGTTCTGTTAGATAGCCGCGTTTTGGATTTAGAAGCAGATATTTCCCTGTGCTTTCTGCTGTTTCTTCCGTAGGCCGGTATTGGGCTGAAAACGCCTGTTTTGAAACTCTGCACAGAAAGGGTTTGCAGACTGCTGAATCCACACACGGGTTTAACTCTGGAAGTTGAGTGCACACATTGACAACCGTTCTGTTAGATAGCTGCGTTTTGGATTTAGAAGCAGATATTTCCCTGTGCTTTCTGCTGTTTCTTCCATAGGCTGGTATTGGGCTGAAAACGCCTGTTTTGAAACTCTGCACAGAAAGGGTTTGCAGACTGCTGAATCCACACACGGGTTTAACTCTGGAAGTTGAGTGCACACATTGACAACCGTTCTGTTAGATAGCTCCGTTTTGGATTTAGAAGCAGATATTTCCCTGTGCTTTCTGCTGTTTCTTCCATAGGCCGGTATTGGGCTGAAAACGCCTGTTTTGAAACTCTGCACAGAAAGGGTTTGCAGACTGCTGAATCCACACACGGGTTTAACTCTGGAAGTTGAGTGCACACATTGACAACCGTTCTGTTAGATAGCTGCGTTTTGGATTTAGAAGCAGATATTTCCCTGTGCTTTCTGCTGTTTCTTCCATAGGCCGGTATTGGGCTGAAAACGCCTGTTTTGAAACTCTGCACAGAAAGGGTTTGCAGACTGCTGAATCCACACACGGGTGTAACTCTGGAAGTTGAGTGCACACATTGACAACCGTTCTGTTAGATAGCTGCGTTTTGGATTTAGAAGCAGATATTTCCCTGTGCTTTCTGCTGTTTCTTCCATAGGCCGGTATTGGGCTGAAAACGCCTGTTTTGAAACTCTGCACAGAAACGGTTTGCAGACTGCTGAATCCACACACGGGTTTAACTCTGGAAGTTGAGTGCACACATTGACAACCGTTCTGTTAGATAGCTGCGTTTTGGATTTAGAAGCAGATATTTCCCTGTGCTTTGTGCTGTTTCTTCCATAGGCCGGTATTGGGCTGAAAACGCCTGTTTTGAAACTCTGCACAGAAAGGGTTTGCAGACTGCTGAATCCACACACGGGTTTAACTCTGGAAGTTGAGTGCACACATTGACAACCGTTCTGTTAGATAGCTGCGTTTTGGATTTAGAAGCAGATATTTCCCTGTGCTTTCTGCTGTTTCTTCCATAGGCCGGTATTGGGCTGAAAACGCCTGTTTTGAAACTCTGCACAGAAAGGGTTTGCAGACTGCTGAATCCACACACGGGTTTAACTCTGGAAGTTGAGTGCACACATTGACAACCGTTCTGTTAGATAGCTGCGTTTTGGATTTAGAAGCAGATATTTCCCTGTGCTTTCTGCTGTTTCTTCCATAGGCCGGTATTGGGCTGAAAACGCCTGTTTTGAAACTCTGCACAGAAAGGGTTTGCAGACTGCTGAATCCACACACGGGTTTAACTCTGGAAGTTGAGTGCACACATTGACAACCGTTCTGTTAGATAGCTGCGTTTTGGATTTAGAAGCAGATATTTCCCTGTGCTTTCTGCTGTTTCTTCCATAGGCCGGTATTGGGCTGAAAACGCCTGTTTTGAAACTCTGCACAGAAAGGGTTTGCAGACTGCTGAATCCACACACGGGTTTAACTCTGGAAGTTGAGTGCACACATTGACAACCGTTCTGTTAGATAGCTGCGTTTTGGATTTAGAAGCAGATATTTCCCTGTGCTTTCTGCTGTTTCTTCCATAGGCCGGTATTGGTCTGAAAACGCCTGTTTTGAAACTCTGCACAGAAAGGGTTTGCAGACTGCTGAATCCACACACGGGTTTAACTCTGGAAGTTGAGTGCACACATTGACAACCGTTCTGTTAGATAGCTGCGTTTTGGATTTAGAAGCAGATATTTCCCTGTGCTTTCTGCTGTTTCTTCCATAGGCCGGTATTGGGCTGAAAACGCCTGTTTTGAAACTCTGCACAGAAAGGGTTTGCAGACTGCTGAATCCACACACAGGTTTAACTCTGGAAGTTGAGTGCACACATTGACAACCGTTCTGTTAGATAGCTGCGTTTTGGATTTAGAAGCAGATATTTCCCTGTGCTTTCTGCTGTTTCTTCCATAGGCCGGTATTGGGCTGAAAATGCCTGTTTTGAATCTCTGCACAGAAAGGGTTTGCAGACTGCTGAATCCACACACGGGTTTAACTCTGGAAGTTGAGTGCACACATTGACAACCGTTCTGTTAGATAGCTGCGTTTTGGATTTAGAAGCAGATATTTCCCTGTGCTTTCTGCTGTTTCTTCCATAGGCCGGTATTGGGCTGAAAACGCCTGTTTTGAAACTCTGCACAGAAAGGGTTTGCAGACTGCTGAATCCACACACGGGTTTAACTCTGGAAGTTGAGTGCACACATTGACAACCGTTCTGTTAGATAGCTGCGTTTTGGATTTAGAAGCAGATATTTCCCTGTGCTTTCTGCTGTTTCTTCCATAGGCCGGTATTGGTCTGAAAACGCCTGTTTTGAAACTCTGCACAGAAAGGGTTTGCAGACTGCTGAATCCACACACGGGTTTAACTCTGGAAGTTGAGTGCACACATTGACAACCGTTCTGTTAGATAGCTGCGTTTTGGATTTAGAAGCAGATATTTCCCTGTGCTTTCTGCTGTTTCTTCCATAGGCCGGTATTGGGCTGAAAACGCCTGTTTTGAAACTCTGCACAGAAAGGGCTTGCAGACAGCTGAATCCACACACGGGTTTAACTCTGGAAGTTGAGTGCACACATTGACAACCGTTCTGTTAGATAGCTGCGTTTTGAATTTAGAAGCAGATATTTCCCTGTGCTTTCTGCTGTTTCTTCCATAGGCCGGTATTGGGCTGAAAACGCCTGTTTTGAAACTCTGCACAGAAAGGGTTTGCAGACTGCTGAATCCACACACGGGTTTAACTCTGGAAGTTGAGTGCACACATTGACAACCGTTCTGTTAGATAGCTGCGTTTTGGATTTAGAAGCAGATATTTCCCTGTGCTTTCTGCTGTTTCTTCCGTAGGCCGGTATTGGGCTGAAAACGCCTGTTTTGAAACTCTGCACAGAAAGGGTTTGCAGACAGCTGAATCCACACACGGGTTTAACTCTGGAAGTTGAGTGCACACATTGACAACCGTTCTGTTAGATAGCTGCGTTTTGGATTTAGAAGCAGATATTTCCCTGTGCTTTCTGCTGTTTCTTCCATAGGCCGGTATTGGGCTGAAAACGCCTGTTTTGAAACTCTGCACAGAAAGGGTTTGCAGACTGCTGAATCCACACACGGGTTTAACTCTGGAAGTTGAGTGCACACATTGACAACCGTTCTGTTAGATAGCTGCGTTTTGGATTTAGAAGCAGATATTTCCCTGTGCTTTCTGCTGTTTCTTCCATAGGCCGGTATTGGGCTGAAAACGCCTGTTTTGAAACTCTGCACAGAAAGGGTGTGCAGACTGCTGAATCCACACACGGGTTTAACTCTGGAAGTTGAGTGCACACATTGACAACCGTTCTGTTAGATAGCTGCGTTTTGGATTTAGAAGCAGATATTTCCCTGTGCTTTCTGCTGTTTCTTCCATAGGCCAGTATTGGGCTGAAAACGCCTGTTTTGAAACTCTGCACAGAAAGGGTTTGCAGACTGCTGAATCCACACACGGGTTTAACTCTGTAAGTTGAGTGCACACGTTGACAACCGTTCTGTTAGATAGCTGCCTTTTGGATTTAGAAGCAGATATTTCCCTTTGCTTTCTGCTGTTTCTTCCATATGCCGGTATTGGGCTGAAAACGCCTGTTTTGAAACTCTGCACAGAAAGGGTTTGCAGACTGCTGAATCCACACACGGGTTTAACTCTGGAAGTTGAGTGCACACATTGACAACCGTTCTGTTAGATAGCTGCGTTTTGGATTTAGAAGCAGATATTTCCCTGTGCTTTCTGCTGTTTCTTCCATAGGCCGGTATTGGGCTGAAAACGCCTGTTTTGAAACTCTGCACAGAAAGGGTTTGCAGACAGCTGAATCCACACACGGGTTTAACTCTGGAAGTTGAGTGCACACATTGACAACCGTTCTGTTAGATAGCTGCGTTTTGGATTTAGAAGCAGATATTTCCCTGTGCTTTCTGCTGTTTCTTCCATAGGCCGGTATTGGGCTGAAAACGCCTGTTTTGAAACTCTGCACAGAAAGGGTTTGCAGACTGCTGAATCCACACACGGGTTTAACTCTGGAAGTTGAGTGCACACATTGACAACCGTTCTGTTAGATAGCTGCGTTTTGGATTTAGAAGCAGATATTTCCCTGTGCTTTCTGCTGTTTCTTCCATAGGCCGGTATTGGGCTGAAAACGCCTGTTTTGAAACTCTGCACAGAAAGGGTGTGCAGACTGCTGAATCCACACACGGGTTTAACTCTGGAAGTTGAGTGCACACATTGACAACCGTTCTGTTAGATAGCTGCGTTTTGGATTTAGAAGCAGATATTTCCCTGTGCTTTCTGCTGTTTCTTCCATAGGCCGGTATTGGGCTGAAAACGCCTGTTTTGAAACTCTGCACAGAAAGGGTTTGCAGACTGCTGAATCCACACACGGGTTTAACTCTGTAAGTTGAGTGCACACGTTGACAACCGTTCTGTTAGATAGCTGCCTTTTGGATTTAGAAGCAGATATTTCCCTGTGCTTTCTGCTGTTTCTTCCATATGCCGGTATTGGGCTGAAAACGCCTGTTTTGAAACTCTGCACAGAAAGGGTTTGCAGACTGCTGAATCCACACACCGGTTTAACTCTGGAAGTTGAGTGCACACATTGACAACCGTTCTGTTAGATAGCTGCGTTTTGGATTTAGAAGCAGATATTTCCCTGTGCTTTCTGCTGTTTCTTCCATAGGCCGGTATTGGGCTGAAAACGCCTGTTTTGAAACTCTGCACAGAAAGGGTTTGCAGACAGCTGAATCCACACACGGGTTTAACTCTGGAAGTTGAGTGCACACATTGACAACCGTTCTGTTAGATAGCTGCGTTTTGAATTTAGAAGCAGATATTTCCCTGTGCTTTCTGCTGTTTCTTCCATAGGCCGGTATTGGGCTGAAAACGCCTGTTTTGAAACTCTGCACAGAAAGGGTTTGCAGACTGCTGAATCCACACACGGGTTTAACTCTGGAAGTTGAGTGCACACATTGACAACCGTTCTGTTAGATAGCTGCGTTTTGGATTTAGAAGCAGATATTTCCCTGTGCTTTCTGCTGTTTCTTCCGTAGGCCGGTATTGGGCTGAAAACGCCTGTTTTGAAACTCTGCACAGAAAGGGTTTGCAGACAGCTGAATCCACACACGGGTTTAACTCTGGAAGTTGAGTGCACACATTGACAACCGTTCTGTTAGATAGCTGCGTTTTGGATTTAGAAGCAGATATTTCCCTGTGCTTTCTGCTGTTTCTTCCATAGGCCGGTATTGGGCTGAAAACGCCTGTTTTGAAACTCTGCACAGAAAGGGTTTGCAGACTGCTGAATCCACACACGGGTTTACCTCTGGAAGTTGAGTGCACACATTGACAACCGTTCTGTTAGATAGCTGCGTTTTGGATTTAGAAGCAGATATTTCCCTGTGCTTTCTGCTGTTTCTTCCATAGGCCGGTATTGGGCTGAAAACGCCTGTTTTGAAACTCTGCACAGAAAGGGTTTGCAGACTGCTGAATCCACACACGGGTTTAACTCTGGAAGTTGAGTGCACACATTGACAACCGTTCTGTTAGATAGCTGCGTTTTGGATTTAGAAGCAGATATTTCCCTGTGCTTTCTGCTGTTTCTTCCATAGGCCGGTATTGGGCTGAAAACGCCTGTTTTGAAACTCTGCACAGAAAGGGTTTGCAGACTGCTGAATCCACACACGGGTTTAACTCTGGAAGTTGAGTGCACACATTGACAACCGTTCTGTTAGATAGCTGCGTTTTGGATTTAGAAGCAGATATTTCCCTGTGCTTTCTGCTGTTTCTTCCGTAGGCCGGTATTGGGCTGAAAACGCCTGTTTTGAAACTCTGCACAGAAAGGGTTTGCAGACAGCTGAATCCACACACGGGTTTAACTCTGGAAGTTGAGTGCACACATTGACAACCGTTCTGTTAGATAGCTGCGTTTTGGATTTAGAAGCAGATATTTCCCTGTGCTTTCTGCTGTTTCTTCCATAGGCCGGTATTGGGCTGAAAACGCCTGTTTTGAAACTCTGCACAGAAAGGGTTTGCAGACTGCTGAATCCACACACGGGTTTAACTCTGGAAGTTGAGTGCACACATTGACAACCGTTCTGTTAGATAGCTGCGTTTTGGATTTAGAAGCAGATATTTCCCTGTGCTTTCTGCTGTTTCTTCCATAGGCCGGTATTGGGCTGAAAACGCCTGTTTTGAAACTCTGCACAGAAAGGGTTTGCAGACTGCTGAATCCACACACGGGTTTAACTCTGGAAGTTGAGTGCACACATTGACAACCGTTCTGTTAGATAGCTGCGTTTTGGTTTTAGAAGCAGATATTTCCCTGTGCTTTCTGCTGTTTCTTCCATAGGCTGGTATTGGGCTGAAAACGCCTGTTTTGAAACTCTGCACAGAAAGGGTTTGCAGACTGCTGAATCCACACACGGGTTTAACTCTGGAAGTTGAGTGCACACATTGACAACCGTTCTGTTAGATAGCTGCGTTTTGGATTTAGAAGCAGATATTTCCCTGTGCTTTCTGCTGTTTCTTCCATAGGCCGGTATTGGGCTGAAAACGCCTGTTTTGAAACTCTGCACAGAAAGGGTTTGCAGACAGCTGAATCCACACACGGGTTTAACTCTGGAAGTTGAGTGCACACATTGACAACCGTTCTGTTAGATAGCTGCGTTTTGGATTTAGAAGCAGATATTTCCCTGTGCTTTCTGCTGTTTCTTCCATAGGCCGGTATTGGGCTGAAAACGCCTGTTTTGAAACTCTGCACAGAAAGGGTTTGCAGACTGCTGAATCCACACACGGGTTTAACTCTGGAAGTTGAGTGCACACATTGACAACCGTTCTGTTAGATAGCTGCGTTTTGGATTTAGAAGCAGATATTTCCCTGTGCTTTCTGCTGTTTCTTCCATAGGCCGGTATTGGGCTGAAAACGCCTGTTTTGAAACTCTGCACAGAAAGGGTTTGCAGACTGCTGAATCCACACACGGGTTTAACTCTGGAAGTTGAGTGCACACATTGACAACCGTTCTGTTAGATAGCTGCGTTTTGGATTTAGAAGCAGATATTTCCCTGTGCTTTCTGCTGTTTCTTCCATAGGCCGGTATTGGGCTGAAAACGCCTGTTTTGAAACTCTGCACAGAAAGGGTTTGCAGACTGCTGAATCCACACACGGGTTTAACTCTGGAAGTTGAGTGCACACATTGACAACCGTTCTGTTAGATAGCTGCGTTTTGGATTTAGAAGCAGATATTTCCCTGTGCTTTCTGCTGTTTCTTCCATATGCCGGTATTGGGCTGAAAACGCCTGTTTTGAAACTCTGCACAGAAAGGGTTTGCAGACTGCTGAATCCACACACGGGTTTAACTCTGGAAGTTGAGTGCACACATTGACAACCGTTCTGTTAGATAGCTGCGTTTTGGATTTAGAAGCAGATATTTCCCTGTGCTTTCTGCTGTTTCTTCCATAGGCCGGTATTGGGCTGAAAACGCCTGTTTTGAAACTCTGCACAGAAAGGGTTTGCAGACTGCTGAATCCACACACGGGTTTAACTCTGGAAGTTGAGTGCACACATTGACAACCGTTCTGTTAGATAGCTGCGTTTTGAATTTAGAAGCAGATATTTCCCTGTGCTTTCTGCTGTTTCTTCCATAGGCCGGTATTGGGCTGAAAACGCCTGTTTTGAAACTCTGCACAGAAAGGGTTTGCAGACTGCTGAATCCACACACGGGTTTAACTCTGGAAGTTGAGTGCACACATTGACAACCGTTCTGTTAGATAGCTGCGTTTTGGATTTAGAAGCAGATATTTCCCTGTGCTTTCTGCTGTTTCTTCCGTAGGCCGGTATTGGGCTGAAAACGCCTGTTTTGAAACTCTGCACAGAAAGGGTTTGCAGACAGCTGAATCCACACACGGGTTTAACTCTGGAAGTTGAGTGCACACATTGACAACCGTTCTGTTAGATAGCTGCGTTTTGGATTTAGAAGCAGATATTTCCCTGTGCTTTCTGCTGTTTCTTCCATAGGCCGGTATTGGGCTGAAAACGCCTGTTTTGAAACTCTGCACAGAAAGGGTTTGCAGACTGCTGAATCCACACACGGGTTTAACTCTGGAAGTTGAGTGCACACATTGACAACCGTTCTGTTAGATAGCTGCGTTTTGGATTTAGAAGCAGATATTTCCCTGTGCTTTCTGCTGTTTCTTCCATAGGCCGGTATTGGGCTGAAAACGCCTGTTTTGAAACTCTGCACAGAAAGGGTTTGCAGACTGCTGAATCCACACACGGGTTTAACTCTGGAAGTTGAGTGCACACATTGACAACCGTTCTGTTAGATAGCTGCGTTTTGGATTTAGAAGCAGATATTTCCCTGTGCTTTCTGCTGTTTCTTCCATAGGCCGGTATTGGGCTGAAAACGCCTGTTTTGAAACTCTGCACAGAAAGGGTTTGCAGACTGCTGAATCCACACACGGGTTTAACTCTGGAAGTTG
The DNA here is from genome assembly GCF_030222135.1 of Aotus nancymaae. Lineage (NCBI taxonomy): Eukaryota > Metazoa > Chordata > Mammalia > Primates > Aotidae > Aotus > Aotus nancymaae. The sequence continues at coordinate 153,087 of NW_026988643.1, forward strand.
AGTGCACACATTGACAACCGTTCTGTTAGATAGCTGCGTTTTGGATTTAGAAGCAGATATTTCCCTGTGCTTTCTGCTGTTTCTTCCGTAGGCCCGTATTGGGCTGAAAACGCCTGTTTTGAAACTCTGCACAGAAAGGGTTTGCAGACTGCTGAATCCACACACGGGTTTAACTCTGGAAGTTGAGTGCACACATTGACAACCGTTCTGTTAGATAGCTGCGTTTTGGATTTAGAAGCAGATATTTCCCTGTGCTTTCTGCTGTTTCTTCCATAGGCCGGTATTGGGCTGAAAACGCCTGTTTTGAAACTCTGCACAGAAAGGGTTTGCAGACTGCTGAATCCACACACGGGTTTAACTCTGGAAGTTGAGTGCACACATTGACAACCGTTCTGTTAGATAGCTGCGTTTTGGATTTAGAAGCAGATATTTCCCTGTGCTTTCTGCTGTTTCTTCCATAGGCCGGTATTGGGCTGAAAACGCCTGTTTTGAAACTCTGCACAGAAAGGGTTTGCAGACTGCTGAATCCACACACGGGTTTAACTCTGGAAGTTGAGTGCACACATTGACAACCGTTCTGTTAGATAGCTGCGTTTTGGATTTAGAAGCAGATATTTCCCTGTGCTTTCTGCTGTTTCTTCCATAGGCCGGTATTGGGCTGAAAACGCCTGTTTTGAAACTCTGCACAGAAAGGGTTTGCAGACTGCTGAATCCACACACGGGTTTAACTCTGGAAGTTGAGTGCACACATTGACAACCGTTCTGTTAGATAGCTGCGTTTTGGATTTAGAAGCAGATATTTCCCTGTGCTTTCTGCTGTTTCTTCCATAGGCCGGTATTGGGCTGAAAACGCCTGTTTTGAAACTCTGCACAGAAAGGGTTTGCAGACTGCTGAATCCACACACGGGTTTAACTCTGGAAGTTGAGTGCACACATTGACAACCGTTCTGTTAGATAGCTGCGTTTTGGATTTAGAAGCAGATATTTCCCTGTGCTTTCTGCTGTTTCTTCCATAGGCCGGTATTGGGCTGAAAACGCCTGTTTTGAAACTCTGCACAGAAAGGGTTTGCAGACTGCTGAATCCACACACGGGTTTAACTCTGGAAGTTGAGTGCACACATTGACAACCGTTCTGTTAGATAGCTGCGTTTTGGATTTAGAAGCAGATATTTCCCTGTGCTTTCTGCTGTTTCTTCCATAGGCCGGTATTGGGCTGAAAACGCCTGTTTTGAAACTCTGCACAGAAAGGGTTTGCAGACAGCTGAATCCACACACGGGTTTAACTCTGGAAGTTGAGTGCACACATTGACAACCGTTCTGTTAGATAGCTGCGTTTTGGATTTAGAAGCAGATATTTCCCTGTGCTTTCTGCTGTTTCTTCCATAGGCCGGTATTGGGCTGAAAACGCCTGTTTTGAAACTCTGCACAGAAAGGGTTTGCAGACTGCTGAATCCACACACGGGTTTAACTCTGGAAGTTGAGTGCACACATTGACAACCGTTCTGTTAGATAGCTGCGTTTTGGATTTAGAAGCAGATATTTCCCTGTGCTTTCTGCTGTTTCTTCCATAGGCCGGTATTGGGCTGAAAACGCCTGTTTTGAAACTCTGCACAGAAAGGGTTTGCAGACAGCTGAATCCACACACGGGTTTAACTCTGGAAGTTGAGTGCACACATTGACAACCGTTCTGTTAGATAGCTGCGTTTTGGATTTAGAAGCAGATATTTCCCTGTGCTTTCTGCTGTTTCTTCCATAGGCCGGTATTGGGCTGAAAACGCCTGTTTTGAAACTCTGCACAGAAAGGGTTTGCAGACTGCTGAATCCACACACGGGTTTAACTCTGGATGTTGAGTGCACACATTGACAACCGTTCTGTTAGATAGCTGCGTTTTGGATTTAGAAGCAGATATTTCCCTGTGCTTTCTGCTGTTTCTTCCATAGGCCGGTATTGGGCTGAAAACGCCTGTTTTGAAACTCTGCACAGAAAGGGTTTGCAGACTGCTGAATCCACACACGGGTTTAACTCTGGAAGTTGAGTGCACACATTGACAACCGTTCTGTTAGATAGCTGCGTTTTGGATTTAGAAGCAGATATTTCCCTGTGCTTTCTGCTGTTTCTTCCATAGGCCGGTATTGGGCTGAAAACGCCTGTTTTGAAACTCTGCACAGAAAGGGTTTGCAGACTGCTGAATCCACACACGGGTTTAACTCTGGAAGTTGAGTGCACACATTGACAACCGTTCTGTTAGATAGCTGCGTTTTGGATTTAGAAGCAGATATTTCCCTGTGCTTTCTGCTGTTTCTTCCATAGGCCGGTATTGGGCTGAAAACGCCTGTTTTGAAACTCTGCACAGAAAGGGTTTGCAGACTGCTGAATCCACACACGGGTTTAACTCTGGAAGTTGAGTGCACACATTGACAACCGTTCTGTTAGATAGCCGCGTTTTGGATTTAGAATCAGATATTTCCCTGTGCTTTCTGCTGTTTCTTCCATAGGCCGGTATTGGGCTGAAAACGCCTGTTTTGAAACTCTGCACAGAAAGGGTTTGCAGACTGCTGAATCCACACACGGGTTTAACTCTGGAAGTTGAGTGCACACATTGACAACCGTTCTGTTAGATAGCTGCGTTTTGGATTTAGAAGCAGATATTTCCCTGTGCTTTCTGCTGTTTCTTCCATAGGCCGGTATTGGGCTGAAAACGCCTGTTTTGAAACTCTGCACAGAAAGGGTTTGCAGACTGCTGAATCCACACACGGGTTTAACTCTGGAAGTTGAGTGCACACATTGACAACCGTTCTGTTAGATAGCTGCGTTTTGGATTTACAAGCAGATATTTCCCTGTGCTTTCTGCTGTTTCTTCCATAGGCCGGTATTGGGCTGAAAACGCCTGTTTTGAAACTCTGCACAGAAACGGTTTGCAGACTGCTGAATCCACACACGGGTTTAACTCTGGAAGTTGAGTGCACACATTGACAACCGTTCTGTTAGATAGCCGCGTTTTGGATTTAGAAGCAGATATTTCCCTGTGCTTTCTGCTGTTTCTTCCGTAGGCCGGTATTGGGCTGAAAACGCCTGTTTTGAAACTCTGCACAGAAAGGGTTTGCAGACTGCTGAATCCACACACGGGTTTAACTCTGGAAGTTGAGTGCACACATTGACAACCGTTCTGTTAGATAGCTGCGTTTTGGATTTAGAAGCAGATATTTCCCTGTGCTTTCTGCTGTTTCTTCCATAGGCTGGTATTGGGCTGAAAACGCCTGTTTTGAAACTCTGCACAGAAAGGGTTTGCAGACTGCTGAATCCACACACGGGTTTAACTCTGGAAGTTGAGTGCACACATTGACAACCGTTCTGTTAGATAGCTGCGTTTTGGATTTAGAAGCAGATATTTCCCTGTGCTTTCTGCTGTTTCTTCCATAGGCCGGTATTGGGCTGAAAACGCCTGTTTTGAAACTCTGCACAGAAAGGGTTTGCAGACTGCTGAATCCACACACGGGTTTAACTCTGGAAGTTGAGTGCACACATTGACAACCGTTCTGTTAGATAGCTGCGTTTTGGATTTAGAAGCAGATATTTCCCTGTGCTTTCTGCTGTTTCTTCCATAGGCCGGTATTGGGCTGAAAACGCCTGTTTTGAAACTCTGCACAGAAAGGGTTTGCAGACTGCTGAATCCACACACGGGTTTAACTCTGGAAGTTGAGTGCACACATTGACAACCGTTCTGTTAGATAGCTGCGTTTTGGATTTAGAAGCAGATATTTCCCTGTGCTTTCTGCTGTTTCTTCCATAGGCCGGTATTGGGCTGAAAACGCCTGTTTTGAAACTCTGCACAGAAACGGTTTGCAGACTGCTGAATCCACACACGGGTTTAACTCTGGAAGTTGAGTGCACACATTGACAACCGTTCTGTTAGATAGCTGCGTTTTGGATTTACAAGCAGATATTTCCCTGTGCTTTCTGCTGTTTCTTCCATAGGCCGGTATTGGGCTGAAAACGCCTGTTTTGAAACTCTGCACAGAAAGGGTTTGCAGACTGCTGAATCCACACACGGGTTTAACTCTGGAAGTTGAGTGCACACATTGACAACCGTTCTGTTAGATAGCTGCGTTTTGGATTTAGAAGCAGATATTTCCCTGTGCTTTGTGCTGTTTCTTCCATAGGCCGGTATTGGGCTGAAAACGCCTGTTTTGAAACTCTGCACAGAAAGGGTTTGCAGACTGCTGAATCCACACACGGGTTTAACTCTGGAAGTTGAGTGCACACATTGACAACCGTTCTGTTAGATAGCTGCGTTTTGGATTTAGAAGCAGATATTTCCCTGTGCTTTCTGCTGTTTCTTCCATAGGCCGGTATTGGGCTGAAAACGCCTGTTTTGAAACTCTGCACAGAAAGGGTTTGCAGACTGCTGAATCCACACACGGGTTTAACTCTGGAAGTTGAGTGCACACATTGACAACCGTTCTGTTAGATAGCTGCGTTTTGGATTTAGAAGCAGATATTTCCCTGTGCTTTCTGCTGTTTCTTCCATAGGCCGGTATTGGGCTGAAAACGCCTGTTTTGAAACTCTGCACAGAAAGGGTTTGCAGACTGCTGAATCCACACACTGGTTTAACTCTGGAAGTTGAGTGCACACATTGACAACCGTTCTGTTAGATAGCTGCGTTTTGGATTTAGAAGCAGATATTTCCCTGTGCTTTCTGCTGTTTCTTCCATAGGCCGGTATTGGGCTGAAAACGCCTGTTTTGAAACTCCGCACAGAAAGGGTTTGCAGACTGCTGAATCCACACACGGGTTTAACTCTGGAAGTTGAGTGCACACATTGACAACCGTTCTGTTAGATAGCTGCGTTTTGGATTTAGAAGCAGATATTTCCCTGTGCTTTCTGCTGTTTCTTCCATAGGCCGGTATTGGGCTGAAAACGCCTGTTTTGAAACTCTGCACAGAAAGGGTTTGCAGACTGCTGAATCCACACACGGGTTTAACTCTGGAAGTTGAGTGCACACATTGACAACCGTTCTGTTAGATAGCTGCGTTTTGGATTTAGAAGCAGATATTTCCCTGTGCTTTCTGCTGTTTCTTCCATAGGCCGGTATTGGGCTGAAAACGCCTGTTTTGAAACTCTGCACAGAAAGGGTTTGCAGACTGCTGAATCCACACACGGGTTTAACTCTGGAAGTTGAGTGCACACATTGACAACCGTTCTGTTAGATAGCTGCGTTTTGGATTTAGAAGCAGATATTTCCCTGTGCTTTCTGCTGTTTCTTCCATAGGCCGGTATTGGGCTGAAAACGCCTGTTTTGAAACTCTGCACAGAAAGGGTTTGCAGACTGCTGAATCCACACACGGGTTTAACTCTGGAAGTTGAGTGCACACATTGACAACCGTTCTGTTAGATAGCTGCGTTTTGGATTTAGAAGCAGATATTTCCCTGTGCTTTCTGCTGTTTCTTCCATAGGCCGGTATTGGGCTGAAAACGCCTGTTTTGAAACTCTGCACAGAAAGGGTTTGCAGACTGCTGAATCCACACACGGGTTTAACTCTGGAAGTTGAGTGCACACATTGACAACCGTTCTGTTAGATAGCTGCGTTTTGGATTTAGAAGCAGATATTTCCCTGTGCTTTCTGCTGTTTCTTCCATAGGCCGGTATTGGTCTGAAAACGCCTGTTTTGAAACTCTGCACAGAAAGGGTTTGCAGACTGCTGAATCCACACACGGGTTTAACTCTGGAAGTTGAGTGCACACATTGACAACCGTTCTGTTAGATAGCTGCGTTTTGGATTTAGAAGCAGATATTTCCCTGTGCTTTCTGCTGTTTCTTCCATAGGCCGGTATTGGGCTGAAAACGCCTGTTTTGAAACTCTGCACAGAAAGGGCTTGCAGACAGCTGAATCCACACACGGGTTTAACTCTGGAAGTTGAGTGCACACATTGACAACCGTTCTGTTAGATAGCTGCGTTTTGAATTTAGAAGCAGATATTTCCCTGTGCTTTCTGCTGTTTCTTCCATAGGCCGGTATTGGGCTGAAAACGCCTGTTTTGAAACTCTGCACAGAAAGGGTTTGCAGACTGCTGAATCCACACACGGGTTTAACTCTGGAAGTTGAGTGCACACATTGACAACCGTTCTGTTAGATAGCTGCGTTTTGGATTTACAAGCAGATATTTCCCTGTGCTTTCTGCTGTTTCTTCCATAGGCCGGTATTGGGCTGAAAACGCCTGTTTTGAAACTCTGCACAGAAAGGGTTTGCAGACTGCTGAATCCACACACGGGTTTAACTCTGGAAGTTGAGTACACACATTGACAACCGTTCTGTTAGATAGCCGCGTTTTGGATTTAGAAGCAGATATTTCCCTGTGCTTTCTGCTGTTTCTTCCGTAGGCCGGTATTGGGCTGAAAACGCCTGTTTTGAAACTCTGCACAGAAAGGGTTTGCAGACTGCTGAATCCACACACGGGTTTAACTCTGGAAGTTGAGTGCACACATTGACAACCGTTCTGTTAGATAGCTGCGTTTTGGATTTAGAAGCAGATATTTCCCTGTGCTTTCTGCTGTTTCTTCCATAGGCCGGTATTGGGCTGAAAACGCCTGTTTTGAAACTCTGCACAGAAAGGGTTTGCAGACTGCTGAATCCACACACGGGTTTAACTCTGGAAGTTGAGTGCACACATTGACAACCGTTCTGTTAGATAGCTGCGTTTTGGATTTAGAAGCAGATATTTCCCTGTGCTTTCTGCTGTTTCTTCCATAGGCCGGTATTGGGCTGAAAACGCCTGTTTTGAAACTCTGCACAGAAAGGGTTTGCAGACTGCTGAATCCACACACGGGTTTAACTCTGGAAGTTGAGTGCACACATTGACAACCGTTCTGTTAGATAGCTGCGTTTTGGATTTAGAAGCAGATATTTCCCTGTGCTTTCTGCTGTTTCTTCCATAGGCCGGTATTGGGCTGAAAACGCCTGTTTTGAAACTCTGCACAGAAAGGGTTTGCAGACTGCTGAATCCACACACGGGTTTAACTCTGGAAGTTGAGTGCACACATTGACAACCGTTCTGTTAGATAGCTGCGTTTTGGATTTAGAAGCAGATATTTCCCTGTGCTTTCTGCTGTTTCTTCCATAGGCCGGTATTGGGCTGAAAACGCCTGTTTTGAAACTCTGCACAGAAAGGGTTTGCAGACTGCTGAATCCACACACGGGTTTAACTCTGGAAGTTGAGTGCACACATTGACAACCGTTCTGTTAGATAGCTGCGTTTTGGATTTAGAAGCAGATATTTCCCTGTGCTTTCTGCTGTTTCTTCCATAGGCCGGTATTGGGCTGAAAACGCCTGTTTTGAAACTCTGCACAGAAAGGGTTTGCAGACAGCTGAATCCACACACGGGTTTAACTCTGGAAGTTGAGTGCACACATTGACAACCGTTCTGTTAGATAGCTGCGTTTTGGATTTAGAAGCAGATATTTCCCTGTGCTTTCTGCTGTTTCTTCCATAGGCCGGTATTGGGCTGAAAACGCCTGTTTTGAAACTCTGCACAGAAAGGGTTTGCAGACTGCTGAATCCACACACGGGTTTAACTCTGGATGTTGAGTGCACACATTGACAACCGTTCTGTTAGATAGCTGCGTTTTGGATTTAGAAGCAGATATTTCCCTGTGCTTTCTGCTGTTTCTTCCATAGGCCGGTATTGGGCTGAAAACGCCTGTTTTGAAACTCTGCACAGAAAGGGTTTGCAGACTGCTGAATCCACACACGGGTTTAACTCTGGAAGTTGAGTGCACACATTGACAACCGTTCTGTTAGATAGCTGCGTTTTGGATTTAGAAGCAGATATTTCCCTGTGCTTTCTGCTGTTTCTTCCATAGGCCGGTATTGGGCTGAAAACGCCTGTTTTGAAACTCTGCACAGAAAGGGTTTGCAGACTGCTGAATCCACACACGGGTTTAACTCTGGAAGTTGAGTGCACACATTGACAACCGTTCTGTTAGATAGCTGCGTTTTGGATTTAGAAGCAGATATTTCCCTGTGCTTTCTGCTGTTTCTTCCATAGGCCGGTATTGGGCTGAAAACGCCTGTTTTGAAACTCTGCACAGAAAGGGTTTGCAGACTGCTGAATCCACACACGGGTTTAACTCTGGAAGTTGAGTGCACACATTGACAACCGTTCTGTTAGATAGCTGCGTTTTGGATTTAGAAGCAGATATTTCCCTGTGCTTTCTGCTGTTTCTTCCATAGGCCGGTATTGGGCTGAAAACGCCTGTTTTGAAACTCTGCACAGAAAGGGTTTGCAGACAGCTGAATCCACACACGGGTTTAACTCTGGAAGTTGAGTGCACACATTGACAACCGTTCTGTTAGATAGCTGCGTTTTGGATTTAGAAGCAGATATTTCCCTGTGCTTTCTGCTGTTTCTTCCATAGGCCGGTATTGGGCTGAAAACGCCTGTTTTGAAACTCTGCACAGAAAGGGTTTGCAGACTGCTGAATCCACACACGGGTTTAACTCTGGAAGTTGAGTGCACACATTGACAACCGTTCTGTTAGATAGCTGCGTTTTGGATTTAGAAGCAGATATTTCCCTGTGCTTTCTGCTGTTTCTTCCATAGGCCGGTATTGGGCTGAAAACGCCTGTTTTGAAACTCTGCACAGAAAGGGTTTGCAGACAGCTGAATCCACACACGGGTTTAACTCTGGAAGTTGAGTGCACACATTGACAACCGTTCTGTTAGATAGCTGCGTTTTGGATTTAGAAGCAGATATTTCCCTGTGCTTTCTGCTGTTTCTTCCATAGGCCGGTATTGGGCTGAAAACGCCTGTTTTGAAACTCTGCACAGAAAGGGTTTGCAGACTGCTGAATCCACACACGGGTTTAACTCTGGAAGTTGAGTGCACACATTGACAACCGTTCTGTTAGATAGCTGCGTTTTGGATTTAGAAGCAGATATTTCCCTGTGCTTTCTGCTGTTTCTTCCATAGGCCGGTATTGGGCTGAAAACGCCTGTTTTGAAACTCTGCACAGAAAGGGTGTGCAGACTGCTGAATCCACACACGGGTTTAACTCTGGAAGTTGAGTGCACACATTGACAACCGTTCTGTTAGATAGCTGCGTTTTGGATTTAGAAGCAGATATTTCCCTGTGCTTTCTGCTGTTTCTTCCATAGGCCGGTATTGGGCTGAAAACGCCTGTTTTGAAACTCTGCACAGAAAGGGTTTGCAGACTGCTGAATCCACACACGGGTTTAACTCTGTAAGTTGAGTGCACACGTTGACAACCGTTCTGTTAGATAGCTGCCTTTTGGATTTAGAAGCAGATATTTCCCTGTGCTTTCTGCTGTTTCTTCCATATGCCGGTATTGGGCTGAAAACGCCTGTTTTGAAACTCTGCACAGAAAGGGTTTGCAGACTGCTGAATCCACACACGGGTTTAACTCTGGAAGTTGAGTGCACACATTGACAACCGTTCTGTTAGATAGCTGCGTTTTGGATTTAGAAGCAGATATTTCCCTGTGCTTTCTGCTGTTTCTTCCATAGGCCGGTATTGGGCTGAAAACGCCTGTTTTGAAACTCTGCACAGAAAGGGTTTGCAGACAGCTGAATCCACACACGGGTTTAACTCTGGAAGTTGAGTGCACACATTGACAACCGTTCTGTTAGATAGCTGCGTTTTGGATTTAGAAGCAGATATTTCCCTGTGCTTTCTGCTGTTTCTTCCATAGGCCGGTATTGGGCTGAAAACGCCTGTTTTGAAACTCTGCACAGAAAGGGTTTGCAGACTGCTGAATCCACACACGGGTTTAACTCTGGAAGTTGAGTGCACACATTGACAACCGTTCTGTTAGATAGCTGCGTTTTGGATTTAGAAGCAGATATTTCCCTGTGCTTTCTGCTGTTTCTTCCATAGGCCGGTATTGGGCTGAAAACGCCTGTTTTGAAACTCTGCACAGAAAGGGTGTGCAGACTGCTGAATCCACACACGGGTTTAACTCTGGAAGTTGAGTGCACACATTGACAACCGTTCTGTTAGATAGCTGCGTTTTGGATTTAGAAGCAGATATTTCCCTGTGCTTTCTGCTGTTTCTTCCATAGGCCGGTATTGGGCTGAAAACGCCTGTTTTGAAACTCTGCACAGAAAGGGTTTGCAGACTGCTGAATCCACACACGGGTTTAACTCTGTAAGTTGAGTGCACACGTTGACAACCGTTCTGTTAGATAGCTGCCTTTTGGATTTAGAAGCAGATATTTCCCTGTGCTTTCTGCTGTTTCTTCCATATGCCGGTATTGGGCTGAAAACGCCTGTTTTGAAACTCTGCACAGAAAGGGTTTACAGACTGCTGAATCCACACACGGGTTTAACTCTGGAAGTTGAGTGCACACATTGACAACCGTTCTGTTAGATAGCTGCGTTTTGGATTTAGAAGCAGATATTTCCCTGTGCTTTCTGCTGTTTCTTCCATAGGCCGGTATTGGGCTGAAAACGCCTGTTTTGAAACTCTGCACAGAAAGGGTTTGCAGACAGCTGAATCCACACACGGGTTTAACTCTGGAAGTTGAGTGCACACATTGACAACCGTTCTGTTAGATAGCTGCGTTTTGAATTTAGAAGCAGATATTTCCCTGTGCTTTCTGCTGTTTCTTCCATAGGCCGGTATTGGGCTGAAAACGCCTGTTTTGAAACTCTGCACAGAAAGGGTTTGCAGACTGCTGAATCCACACACGGGTTTAACTCTGGAAGTTGAGTGCACACATTGACAACCGTTCTGTTAGATAGCTGCGTTTTGGATTTAGAAGCAGATATTTCCCTGTGCTTTCTGCTGTTTCTTCCGTAGGCCGGTATTGGGCTGAAAACGCCTGTTTTGAAACTCTGCACAGAAAGGGTTTGCAGACAGCTGAATCCACACACGGGTTTAACTCTGGAAGTTGAGTGCACACATTGACAACCGTTCTGTTAGATAGCTGCGTTTTGGATTTAGAAGCAGATATTTCCCTGTGCTTTCTGCTGTTTCTTCCATAGGCCGGTATTGGGCTGAAAACGCCTGTTTTGAAACTCTGCACAGAAAGGGTTTGCAGACTGCTGAATCCACACACGGGTTTACCTCTGGAAGTTGAGTGCACACATTGACAACCGTTCTGTTAGATAGCTGCGTTTTGGATTTAGAAGCAGATATTTCCCTGTGCTTTCTGCTGTTTCTTCCGTAGGCCGGTATTGGGCTGAAAACGCCTGTTTTGAAACTCTGCACAGAAAGGGTTTGCAGACTGCTGAATCCACACACGGGTTTAACTCTGGAAGTTGAGTGCACACATTGACAACCGTTCTGTTAGATAGCTGCGTTTTGGATTTAGAAGCAGATATTTCCCTGTGCTTTCTGCTGTTTCTTCCATAGGCCGGTATTGGGCTGAAAACGCCTGTTTTGAAACTCTGCACAGAAAGGGTTTGCAGACTGCTGAATCCACACACGGGTTTAACTCTGGAAGTTGAGTGCACACATTGACAACCGTTCTGTTAGATAGCTGCGTTTTGGATTTAGAAGCAGATATTTCCCTGTGCTTTCTGCTGTTTCTTCCGTAGGCCGGTATTGGGCTGAAAACGCCTGTTTTGAAACTCTGCACAGAAAGGGTTTGCAGACAGCTGAATCCACACACGGGTTTAACTCTGGAAGTTGAGTGCACACATTGACAACCGTTCTGTTAGATAGCTGCGTTTTGGATTTAGAAGCAGATATTTCCCTGTGCTTTCTGCTGTTTCTTCCATAGGCCGGTATTGGGCTGAAAACGCCTGTTTTGAAACTCTGCACAGAAAGGGTTTGCAGACTGCTGAATCCACACACGGGTTTAACTCTGGAAGTTGAGTGCACACATTGACAACCGTTCTGTTAGATAGCTGCGTTTTGGATTTAGAAGCAGATATTTCCCTGTGCTTTCTGCTGTTTCTTCCATAGGCCGGTATTGGGCTGAAAACGCCTGTTTTGAAACTCTGCACAGAAAGGGTTTGCAGACTGCTGAATCCACACACGGGTTTAACTCTGGAAGTTGAGTGCACACATTGACAACCGTTCTGTTAGATAGCTGCGTTTTGGATTTAGAAGCAGATATTTCCCTGTGCTTTCTGCTGTTTCTTCCATAGGCTGGTATTGGGCTGAAAACGCCTGTTTTGAAACTCTGCACAGAAAGGGTTTGCAGACTGCTGAATCCACACACGGGTTTAACTCTGGAAGTTGAGTGCACACATTGACAACCGTTCTGTTAGATAGCTGCGTTTTGGATTTAGAAGCAGATATTTCCCTGTGCTTTCTGCTGTTTCTTCCATAGGCCGGTATTGGGCTGAAAACGCCTGTTTTGAAACTCTGCACAGAAAGGGTTTGCAGACAGCTGAATCCACACACGGGTTTAACTCTGGATGTTGAGTGCACACATTGACAACCGTTCTGTTAGATAGCTGCGTTTTGGATTTAGAAGCAGATATTTCCCTGTGCTTTCTGCTGTTTCTTCCATAGGCCGGTATTGGGCTGAAAACGCCTGTTTTGAAACTCTGCACAGAAAGGGTTTGCAGACTGCTGAATCCACACACGGGTTTAACTCTGGAAGTTGAGTGCACACATTGACAACCGTTCTGTTAGATAGCTGCGTTTTGGATTTAGAAGCAGATATTTCCCTGTGCTTTCTGCTGTTTCTTCCATAGGCCGGTATTGGGCTGAAAACGCCTGTTTTGAAACTCTGCACAGAAAGGGTTTGCAGACTGCTGAATCCACACACGGGTTTAACTCTGGAAGTTGAGTGCACACATTGACAACCGTTCTGTTAGATAGCTGCGTTTTGGATTTAGAAGCAGATATTTCCCTGTGCTTTCTGCTGTTTCTTCCATAGGCCGGTATTGGGCTGAAAACGCCTGCTTTGAAACTCTGCACAGAAAGGGTTTGCAGACTGCTGAATCCACACACGGGTTTAACTCTGTAAGTTGAGTGCACACGTTGACAACCGTTCTGTTAGATAGCTGCGTTTTGGATTTAGAAGCAGATATTTCCCTGTGCTTTCTGCTGTTTCTTCCATATGCCGGTATTGGGCTGAAAACGCCTGTTTTGAAACTCTGCACAGAAAGGGTTTGCAGACTGCTGAATCCACACACGGGTTTAACTCTGGAAGTTGAGTGCACACATTGACAACCGTTCTGTTAGATAGCTGCGTTTTGGATTTAGAAGCAGATATTTCCCTGTGCTTTCTGCTGTTTCTTCCATAGGCCGGTATTGGGCTGAAAACGCCTGTTTTGAAACTCTGCACAGAAAGGGTTTGCAGACAGCTGAATCCACACACGGGTTTAACTCTGGAAGTTGAGTGCACACATTGACAACCGTTCTGTTAGATAGCTGCGTTTTGGATTTAGAAGCAGATATTTCCCTGTGCTTTCTGCTGTTTCTTCCGTAGGCCGGTATTGGGCTGAAAACGCCTGTTTTGAAACTCTGCACAGAAAGGGTTTGCAGACTGCTGAATCCACACACGGGTTTAACTCTGGAAGTTGAGTGCACACATTGACAACCGTTCTGTTAGATAGCTGCGTTTTGGATTTAGAAGCAGATATTTCCCTGTGCTTTCTGCTGTTTCTTCCGTAGGCCGGTATTGGGCTGAAAACGCCTGTTTTGAAACTCTGCACAGAAAGGGTTTGCAGACAGCTGAATCCACACACGGGTTTAACTCTGGAAGTTGAGTGCACACATTGACAACCGTTCTGTTAGATAGCTGCGTTTTGGATTTAGAAGCAGATATTTCCCTGTGCTTTCTGCTGTTTCTTCCATAGGCCGGTATTGGGCTGAAAACGCCTGTTTTGAAACTCTGCACAGAAAGGGTTTGCAGACTGCTGAATCCACACACGGGTTTAACTCTGGAAGTTGAGTGCACACATTGACAACCGTTCTGTTAGATAGCTGCGTTTTGGATTTAGAAGCAGATATTTCCCTGTGCTTTCTGCTGTTTCTTCCATAGGCCGGTATTGGGCTGAAAACGCCTGTTTTGAAACTCTGCACAGAAAGGGTTTGCAGACTGCTGAATCCACACACGGGTTTAACTCTGGAAGTTGAGTGCACACATTGACAACCGTTCTGTTAGATAGCTGCGTTTTGGATTTAGAAGCAGATATTTCCCTGTGCTTTCTGCTGTTTCTTCCATAGGCCGGTATTGGGCTGAAAACGCCTGTTTTGAAACTCTGCACAGAAAGGGTTTGCAGACTGCTGAATCCACACACGGGTTTAACTCTGGAAGTTGAGTGCACACATTGACAACCGTTCTGTTAGATAGCTGCGTTTTGGATTTAGAAGCAGATATTTCCCTGTGCTTTCTGCTGTTTCTTCCATAGGCCGGTATTGGGCTGAAAACGCCTGTTTTGAAACTCTGCACAGAAAGGGTTTGCAGACTGCTGAATCCACACACGGGTTTAACTCTGGAAGTTGAGTGCACACATTGACAACCGTTCTGTTAGATAGCTGCGTTTTGGATTTAGAAGCAGATATTTCCCTGTGCTTTCTGCTGTTTCTTCCATAGGCCGGTATTGGGCTGAAAACGCCTGTTTTGAAACTCTGCACTTAAAGGGTTTGCAGACTGCTGAATCCACACACGGGTTTAACTCTGGAAGTTGAGTGCACACATTGACAACCGTTCTGTTAGATAGCTGCGTTTTGGATTTAGAAGCAGATATTTCCCTGTGCTTTCTGCTGTTTCTTCCGTAGGCCGGTATTGGGCTGAAAACGCCTGTTTTGAAACTCTGCACAGAAAGGGTTTGCAGACAGCTGAATCCACACACGGGTTTAACTCTGGAAGTTGAGTGCACACATTGACAACCGTTCTGTTAGATAGCTGCGTTTTGGATTTAGAAGCAGATATTTCCCTGTGCTTTCTGCTGTTTCTTCCATAGGCCGGTATTGGGCTGAAAACGCCTGTTTTGAAACTCTGCACAGAAAGGGTTTGCAGACTGCTGAATCCACACACGGGTTTAACTCTGGAAGTTGAGTGCACACATTGACAACCGTTCTGTTAGATAGCTGCGTTTTGGATTTAGAAGCAGATATTTCCCTGTGCTTTCTGCTGTTTCTTCCATAGGCCGGTATTGGGCTGAAAACGCCTGTTTTGAAACTCTGCACAGAAAGGGTTTGCAGACTGCTGAATCCACACACGGGTTTAACTCTGGAAGTTGAGTGCACACATTGACAACCGTTCTGTTAGATAGCTGCGTTTTGGATTTAGAAGCAGATATTTCCCTGTGCTTTCTGCTGTTTCTTCCATAGGCCGGTATTGGGCTGAAAACGCCTGTTTTGAAACTCTGCACAGAAAGGGTTTGCAGACTGCTGAATCCACACACGGGTTTACCTCTGGAAGTTGAGTGCACACATTGACAACCGTTCTGTTAGATAGCTGCGTTTTGGATTTAGAAGCAGATATTTCCCTGTGCTTTCTGCTGTTTCTTCCATAGGCCGGTATTGGGCTGAAAACGCCTGTTTTGAAACTCTGCACAGAAAGGGTTTGCAGACTGCTGAATCCACACACGGGTTTAACTCTGGAAGTTGAGTGCACACATTGACAACCGTTCTGTTAGATAGCTGCGTTTTGGATTTAGAAGCAGATATTTCCCTGTGCTTTCTGCTGTTTCTTCCATAGGCCGGTATTGGGCTGAAAACGCCTGTTTTGAAACTCTGCACAGAAAGGGTTTGCAGACTGCTGAATCCACACACGGGTTTAACTCTGGAAGTTGAGTGCACACATTGACAACCGTTCTGTTAGATAGCTGCGTTTTGGATTTAGAAGCAGATATTTCCCTGTGCTTTCTGCTGTTTCTTCCGTAGGCCGGTATTGGGCTGAAAACGCCTGTTTTGAAACTCTGCACAGAAAGGGTTTGCAGACAGCTGAATCCACACACGGGTTTAACTCTGGAAGTTGAGTGCACACATTGACAACCGTTCTGTTAGATAGCTGCGTTTTGGATTTAGAAGCAGATATTTCCCTGTGCTTTCTGCTGTTTCTTCCATAGGCCGGTATTGGGCTGAAAACGCCTGTTTTGAAACTCTGCACAGAAAGGGTTTGCAGACTGCTGAATCCACACACGGGTTTAACTCTGGAAGTTGAGTGCACACATTGACAACCGTTCTGTTAGATAGCTGCGTTTTGGATTTAGAAGCAGATATTTCCCTGTGCTTTCTGCTGTTTCTTCCATAGGCCGGTATTGGGCTGAAAACGCCTGTTTTGAAACTCTGCACAGAAAGGGTTTGCAGACTGCTGAATCCACACACGGGTTTAACTCTGGAAGTTGAGTGCACACATTGACAACCGTTCTGTTAGATAGCTGCGTTTTGGATTTAGAAGCAGATATTTCCCTGTGCTTTCTGCTGTTTCTTCCATAGGCCGGTATTGGGCTGAAAACGCCTGTTTTGAAACTCTGCACAGAAAGGGTTTGCAGACTGCTGAATCCACACACGGGTTTACCTCTGGAAGTTGAGTGCACACATTGACAACCGTTCTGTTAGATAGCTGCGTTTTGGATTTAGAAGCAGATATTTCCCTGTGCTTTCTGCTGTTTCTTCCATAGGCCGGTATTGGGCTGAAAACGCCTGTTTTGAAACTCTGCACAGAAAGGGTTTGCAGACTGCTGAATCCACACACGGGTTTAACTCTGGAAGTTGAGTGCACACATTGACAACCGTTCTGTTAGATAGCTGCGTTTTGGATTTAGAAGCAGATATTTCCCTGTGCTTTCTGCTGTTTCTTCCATAGGCCGGTATTGGGCTGAAAACGCCTGTTTTGAAACTCTGCACAGAAAGGGTTTGCAGACTGCTGAATCCACACACGGGTTTAACTCTGGAAGTTGAGTGCACACATTGACAACCGTTCTGTTAGATAGCTGCGTTTTGGATTTAGAAGCAGATATTTCCCTGTGCTTTCTGCTGTTTCTTCCGTAGGCCGGTATTGGGCTGAAAACGCCTGTTTTGAAACTCTGCACAGAAAGGGTTTGCAGACAGCTGAATCCACACACGGGTTTAACTCTGGAAGTTGAGTGCACACATTGACAACCGTTCTGTTAGATAGCTGCGTTTTGGATTTAGAAGCAGATATTTCCCTGTGCTTTCTGCTGTTTCTTCCATAGGCCGGTATTGGGCTGAAAACGCCTGTTTTGAAACTCTGCACAGAAAGGGTTTGCAGACTGCTGAATCCACACACGGGTTTAACTCTGGAAGTTGAGTGCACACATTGACAACCGTTCTGTTAGATAGCTGCGTTTTGGATTTAGAAGCAGATATTTCCCTGTGCTTTGTGCTGTTTCTTCCATAGGCCGGTATTGGGCTGAAAACGCCTGTTTTGAAACTCTGCACAGAAAGGGTTTGCAGACTGCTGAATCCACACACGGGTTTAACTCTGGAAGTTGAGTGCACACATTGACAACCGTTCTGTTAGATAGCTGCGTTTTGGATTTAGAAGCAGATATTTCCCTGTGCTTTCTGCTGTTTCTTCCATAGGCTGGTATTGGGCTGAAAACGCCTGTTTTGAAACTCTGCACAGAAAGGGTTTGCAGACTGCTGAATCCACACACGGGTTTAACTCTGGAAGTTGAGTGCACACATTGACAACCGTTCTGTTAGATAGCTGCGTTTTGGATTTAGAAGCAGATATTTCCCTGTGCTTTCTGCTGTTTCTTCCATAGGCCGGTATTGGGCTGAAAACGCCTGTTTTGAAACTCTGCACAGAAAGGGTTTGCAGACAGCTGAATCCACACACGGGTTTAACTCTGGAAGTTGAGTGCACACATTGACAACCGTTCTGTTAGATAGCTGCGTTTTGGATTTAGAAGCAGATATTTCCCTGTGCTTTCTGCTGTTTCTTCCATAGGCCGGTATTGGGCTGAAAACGCCTGTTTTGAAACTCTGCACAGAAAGGGTTTGCAGACTGCTGAATCCACACACGGGTTTAACTCTGGAAGTTGAGTGCACACATTGACAACCGTTCTGTTAGATAGCTGCGTTTTGGATTTAGAAGCAGATATTTCCCTGTGCTTTCTGCTGTTTCTTCCATAGGCCGGTATTGGGCTGAAAACGCCTGTTTTGAAACTCTGCACAGAAAGGGTTTGCAGACTGCTGAATCCACACACGGGTTTAACTCTGGAAGTTGAGTGCACACATTGACAACCGTTCTGTTAGATAGCTGCGTTTTGGATTTAGAAGCAGATATTTCCCTGTGCTTTCTGCTGTTTCTTCCATAGGCCGGTATTGGGCTGAAAACGCCTGCTTTGAAACTCTGCACAGAAAGGGTTTGCAGACTGCTGAATCCACACACGGGTTTAACTCTGGAAGTTGAGTGCACACATTGACAACCGTTCTGTTAGATAGCTGCGTTTTGGATTTAGAAGCAGATATTTCCCTGTGCTTTCTGCTGTTTCTTCCATAGGCCGGTATTGGGCTGAAAACGCCTGTTTTGAAACTCTGCACAGAAAGGGTTTGCAGACAGCTGAATCCACACACGGGTTTAACTCTGGAAGTTGAGTGCACACATTGACAACCGTTCTGTTAGATAGCTGCGTTTTGGATTTAGAAGCAGATATTTCCCTGTGCTTTCTGCTGTTTCTTCCGTAGGCCGGTATTGGGCTGAAAACGCCTGTTTTGAAACTCTGCACAGAAAGGGTTTGCAGACTGCTGAATCCACACACGGGTTTAACTCTGGAAGTTGAGTGCACACATTGACAACCGTTCTGTTAGATAGCTGCGTTTTGGATTTAGAAGCAGATATTTCCCTGTGCTTTCTGCTGTTTCTTCCGTAGGCCGGTATTGGGCTGAAAACGCCTGTTTTGAAACTCTGCACAGAAAGGGTTTGCAGACAGCTGAATCCACACACGGGTTTAACTCTGGAAGTTGAGTGCACACATTGACAACCGTTCTGTTAGATAGCTGCGTTTTGGATTTAGAAGCAGATATTTCCCTGTGCTTTCTGCTGTTTCTTCCATAGGCCGGTATTGGGCTGAAAACGCCTGTTTTGAAACTCTGCACAGAAAGGGTTTGCAGACTGCTGAATCCACACACGGGTTTAACTCTGGAAGTTGAGTGCACACATTGACAACCGTTCTGTTAGATAGCTGCGTTTTGGATTTAGAAGCAGATATTTCCCTGTGCTTTCTGCTGTTTCTTCCATAGGCCGGTATTGGGCTGAAAACGCCTGTTTTGAAACTCTGCACAGAAAGGGTTTGCAGACTGCTGAATCCACACACGGGTTTAACTCTGGAAGTTGAGTGCACACATTGACAACCGTTCTGTTAGATAGCTGCGTTTTGGATTTAGAAGCAGATATTTCCCTGTGCTTTCTGCTGTTTCTTCCATAGGCCGGTATTGGGCTGAAAACGCCTGTTTTGAAACTCTGCACAGAAAGGGTTTGCAGACTGCTGAATCCACACACGGGTTTAACTCTGGAAGTTGAGTGCACACATTGACAACCGTTCTGTTAGATAGCTGCGTTTTGGATTTAGAAGCAGATATTTCCCTGTGCTTTCTGCTGTTTCTTCCATAGGCCGGTATTGGGCTGAAAACGCCTGTTTTGAAACTCTGCACAGAAAGGGTTTGCAGACTGCTGAATCCACACACGGGTTTAACTCTGGAAGTTGAGTGCACACATTGACAACCGTTCTGTTAGATAGCTGCGTTTTGGATTTAGAAGCAGATATTTCCCTGTGCTTTCTGCTGTTTCTTCCATAGGCCGGTATTGGGCTGAAAACGCCTGTTTTGAAACTCTGCACAGAAAGGGTTTGCAGACTGCTGAATCCACACACGGGTTTAACTCTGGAAGTTGAGTGCACACATTGACAACCGTTCTGTTAGATAGCTGCGTTTTGGATTTAGAAGCAGATATTTCCCTGTGCTTTCTGCTGTTTCTTCCATAGGCCGGTATTGGTCTGAAAACGCCTGTTTTGAAACTCTGCACAGAAAGGGTTTGCAGACAGCTGAATCCACACACGGGTTTAACTCTGGAAGTTGAGTGCACACATTGACAACCGTTCTGTTAGATAGCTGCGTTTTGGATTTAGAAGCAGATATTTCCCTGTGCTTTCTGCTGTTTCTTCCATAGGCCGGTATTGGGCTGAAAACGCCTGTTTTGAAACTCTGCACAGAAAGGGTTTGCAGACTGCTGAATCCACACACGGGTTTAACTCTGGAAGTTGAGTGCACACATTGACAACCGTTCTGTTAGCTAGCTGCGTTTTGGATTTAGAAGCAGATATTTCCCTGTGCTTTCTGCTGTTTCTTCCATAGGCCGGTATTGGGCTGAAAACGCCTGTTTTGAAACTCTGCACAGAAAGGGTTTGCAGACTGCTGAATCCACACACGGGTTTAACTCTGGAAGTTGAGTGCACACATTGACAACCGTTCTGTTAGATAGCTGCGTTTTGGATTTAGAAGCAGATATTTCCCTGTGCTTTCTGCTGTTTCTTCCGTAGGCCGGTATTGGGCTGAAAACGCCTGTTTTGAAACTCTGCACAGAAAGGGTTTGCAGACTGCTGAATCCACACACGGGTTTAACTCTGGAAGTTGAGTGCACACATTGACAACCGTTCTGTTAGATAGCTGCGTTTTGGATTTAGAAGCAGATATTTCCCTGTGCTTTCTGCTGTTTCTTCCATAGGCCGGTATTGGGCTGAAAACGCCTGTTTTGAAACTCTGCACAGAAACGGTTTGCAGACTGCTGAATCCACACACGGGTTTAACTCTGGAAGTTGAGTGCACACATTGACAACCGTTCTGTTAGATAGCCGCGTTTTGGATTTAGAAGCAGATATTTCCCTGTGCTTTCTGCTGTTTCTTCCGTAGGCCGGTATTGGGCTGAAAACGCCTGTTTTGAAACTCTGCACAGAAAGGGTTTGCAGACT
Source organism: Aotus nancymaae (assembly GCF_030222135.1). NCBI lineage: Eukaryota > Metazoa > Chordata > Mammalia > Primates > Aotidae > Aotus > Aotus nancymaae. The sequence goes on from NW_026988643.1 coordinate 173,957, forward strand.
GCTGAATCCACACACGGGTTTAACTCTGGAAGTTGAGTGCACACATTGACAACCGTTCTGTTAGATAGCTGCGTTTTGGATTTAGAAGCAGATATTTCCCTGTGCTTTCTGCTGTTTCTTCCATAGGCCGGTATTGGGCTGAAAACGCCTGTTTTGAAACTCTGCACAGAAAGGGTTTGCAGACTGCTGAATCCACACACGGGTTTAACTCTGGAAGTTGAGTGCACACATTGACAACCGTTCTGTTAGATAGCTGCGTTTTGGATTTAGAAGCAGATATTTCCCTGTGCTTTCTGCTGTTTCTTCCATAGGCCGGTATTGGGCTGAAAACGCCTGTTTTGAAACTCTGCACAGAAAGGGTTTGCAGACTGCTGAATCCACACACGGGTTTAACTCTGGAAGTTGAGTGCACACATTGACAACCGTTCTGTTAGATAGCTGCGTTTTGGATTTAGAAGCAGATATTTCCCTGTGCTTTCTGCTGTTTCTTCCATAGGCCGGTATTGGGCTGAAAACGCCTGTTTTGAAACTCTGCACAGAAAGGGTTTGCAGACTGCTGAATCCACACACGGGTTTAACTCTGGAAGTTGAGTGCACACATTGACAACCGTTCTGTTAGATAGCTGCGTTTTGGATTTAGAAGCAGATATTTCCCTGTGCTTTCTGCTGTTTCTTCCATAGGCCGGTATTGGGCTGAAAACGCCTGTTTTGAAACTCTGCACAGAAAGGGTTTGCAGACTGCTGAATCCACACACGGGTTTACCTCTGGAAGTTGAGTGCACACATTGACAACCGTTCTGTTAGATAGCTGCGTTTTGGATTTAGAAGCAGATATTTCCCTGTGCTTTCTGCTGTTTCTTCCATAGGCCGGTATTGGGCTGAAAACGCCTGTTTTGAAACTCTGCACAGAAAGGGTTTGCAGACTGCTGAATCCACACACGGGTTTAACTCTGGAAGTTGAGTGCACACATTGACAACCGTTCTGTTAGATAGCTGCGTTTTGGATTTAGAAGCAGATATTTCCCTGTGCTTTCTGCTGTTTCTTCCATAGGCCGGTATTGGGCTGAAAACGCCTGTTTTGAAACTCTGCACAGAAAGGGTTTGCAGACTGCTGAATCCACACACGGGTTTAACTCTGGAAGTTGAGTGCACACATTGACAACCGTTCTGTTAGATAGCTGCGTTTTGGATTTAGAAGCAGATATTTCCCTGTGCTTTCTGCTGTTTCTTCCGTAGGCCGGTATTGGGCTGAAAACGCCTGTTTTGAAACTCTGCACAGAAAGGGTTTGCAGACAGCTGAATCCACACACGGGTTTAACTCTGGAAGTTGAGTGCACACATTGACAACCGTTCTGTTAGATAGCTGCGTTTTGGATTTAGAAGCAGATATTTCCCTGTGCTTTCTGCTGTTTCTTCCATAGGCCGGTATTGGGCTGAAAACGCCTGTTTTGAAACTCTGCACAGAAAGGGTTTGCAGACTGCTGAATCCACACACGGGTTTAACTCTGGAAGTTGAGTGCACACATTGACAACCGTTCTGTTAGATAGCTGCGTTTTGGATTTAGAAGCAGATATTTCCCTGTGCTTTGTGCTGTTTCTTCCATAGGCCGGTATTGGGCTGAAAACGCCTGTTTTGAAACTCTGCACAGAAAGGGTTTGCAGACTGCTGAATCCACACACGGGTTTAACTCTGGAAGTTGAGTGCACACATTGACAACCGTTCTGTTAGATAGCTGCGTTTTGGATTTAGAAGCAGATATTTCCCTGTGCTTTCTGCTGTTTCTTCCATAGGCTGGTATTGGGCTGAAAACGCCTGTTTTGAAACTCTGCACAGAAAGGGTTTGCAGACTGCTGAATCCACACACGGGTTTAACTCTGGAAGTTGAGTGCACACATTGACAACCGTTCTGTTAGATAGCTGCGTTTTGGATTTAGAAGCAGATATTTCCCTGTGCTTTCTGCTGTTTCTTCCATAGGCCGGTATTGGGCTGAAAACGCCTGTTTTGAAACTCTGCACAGAAAGGGTTTGCAGACAGCTGAATCCACACACGGGTTTAACTCTGGAAGTTGAGTGCACACATTGACAACCGTTCTGTTAGATAGCTGCGTTTTGGATTTAGAAGCAGATATTTCCCTGTGCTTTCTGCTGTTTCTTCCATAGGCCGGTATTGGGCTGAAAACGCCTGTTTTGAAACTCTGCACAGAAAGGGTTTGCAGACTGCTGAATCCACACACGGGTTTAACTCTGGAAGTTGAGTGCACACATTGACAACCGTTCTGTTAGATAGCTGCGTTTTGGATTTAGAAGCAGATATTTCCCTGTGCTTTCTGCTGTTTCTTCCATAGGCCGGTATTGGGCTGAAAACGCCTGTTTTGAAACTCTGCACAGAAAGGGTTTGCAGACTGCTGAATCCACACACGGGTTTAACTCTGGAAGTTGAGTGCACACATTGACAACCGTTCTGTTAGATAGCTGCGTTTTGGATTTAGAAGCAGATATTTCCCTGTGCTTTCTGCTGTTTCTTCCATAGGCCGGTATTGGGCTGAAAACGCCTGCTTTGAAACTCTGCACAGAAAGGGTTTGCAGACTGCTGAATCCACACACGGGTTTAACTCTGGAAGTTGAGTGCACACATTGACAACCGTTCTGTTAGATAGCTGCGTTTTGGATTTAGAAGCAGATATTTCCCTGTGCTTTCTGCTGTTTCTTCCATAGGCCGGTATTGGGCTGAAAACGCCTGTTTTGAAACTCTGCACAGAAAGGGTTTGCAGACAGCTGAATCCACACACGGGTTTAACTCTGGAAGTTGAGTGCACACATTGACAACCGTTCTGTTAGATAGCTGCGTTTTGGATTTAGAAGCAGATATTTCCCTGTGCTTTCTGCTGTTTCTTCCGTAGGCCGGTATTGGGCTGAAAACGCCTGTTTTGAAACTCTGCACAGAAAGGGTTTGCAGACTGCTGAATCCACACACGGGTTTAACTCTGGAAGTTGAGTGCACACATTGACAACCGTTCTGTTAGATAGCTGCGTTTTGGATTTAGAAGCAGATATTTCCCTGTGCTTTCTGCTGTTTCTTCCGTAGGCCGGTATTGGGCTGAAAACGCCTGTTTTGAAACTCTGCACAGAAAGGGTTTGCAGACAGCTGAATCCACACACGGGTTTAACTCTGGAAGTTGAGTGCACACATTGACAACCGTTCTGTTAGATAGCTGCGTTTTGGATTTAGAAGCAGATATTTCCCTGTGCTTTCTGCTGTTTCTTCCATAGGCCGGTATTGGGCTGAAAACGCCTGTTTTGAAACTCTGCACAGAAAGGGTTTGCAGACTGCTGAATCCACACACGGGTTTAACTCTGGAAGTTGAGTGCACACATTGACAACCGTTCTGTTAGATAGCTGCGTTTTGGATTTAGAAGCAGATATTTCCCTGTGCTTTCTGCTGTTTCTTCCATAGGCCGGTATTGGGCTGAAAACGCCTGTTTTGAAACTCTGCACAGAAAGGGTTTGCAGACTGCTGAATCCACACACGGGTTTAACTCTGGAAGTTGAGTGCACACATTGACAACCGTTCTGTTAGATAGCTGCGTTTTGGATTTAGAAGCAGATATTTCCCTGTGCTTTCTGCTGTTTCTTCCATAGGCCGGTATTGGGCTGAAAACGCCTGTTTTGAAACTCTGCACAGAAAGGGTTTGCAGACTGCTGAATCCACACACGGGTTTAACTCTGGAAGTTGAGTGCACACATTGACAACCGTTCTGTTAGATAGCTGCGTTTTGGATTTAGAAGCAGATATTTCCCTGTGCTTTCTGCTGTTTCTTCCATAGGCCGGTATTGGGCTGAAAACGCCTGTTTTGAAACTCTGCACAGAAAGGGTTTGCAGACTGCTGAATCCACACACGGGTTTAACTCTGGAAGTTGAGTGCACACATTGACAACCGTTCTGTTAGATAGCTGCGTTTTGGATTTAGAAGCAGATATTTCCCTGTGCTTTCTGCTGTTTCTTCCATAGGCCGGTATTGGGCTGAAAACGCCTGTTTTGAAACTCTGCACAGAAAGGGTTTGCAGACTGCTGAATCCACACACGGGTTTAACTCTGGAAGTTGAGTGCACACATTGACAACCGTTCTGTTAGATAGCTGCGTTTTGGATTTAGAAGCAGATATTTCCCTGTGCTTTCTGCTGTTTCTTCCATAGGCCGGTATTGGGCTGAAAACGCCTGTTTTGAAACTCTGCACAGAAAGGGTTTGCAGACAGCTGAATCCACACACGGGTTTAACTCTGGAAGTTGAGTGCACACATTGACAACCGTTCTGTTAGATAGCTGCGTTTTGGATTTAGAAGCAGATATTTCCCTGTGCTTTCTGCTGTTTCTTCCATAGGCCGGTATTGGGCTGAAAACGCCTGTTTTGAAACTCTGCACAGAAAGGGTTTGCAGACTGCTGAATCCACACACGGGTTTAACTCTGGAAGTTGAGTGCACACATTGACAACCGTTCTGTTAGCTAGCTGCGTTTTGGATTTAGAAGCAGATATTTCCCTGTGCTTTCTGCTGTTTCTTCCATAGGCCGGTATTGGGCTGAAAACGCCTGTTTTGAAACTCTGCACAGAAAGGGTTTGCAGACTGCTGAATCCACACACGGGTTTAACTCTGGAAGTTGAGTGCACACATTGACAACCGTTCTGTTAGATAGCTGCGTTTTGGATTTAGAAGCAGATATTTCCCTGTGCTTTCTGCTGTTTCTTCCGTAGGCCGGTATTGGGCTGAAAACGCCTGTTTTGAAACTCTGCACAGAAAGGGTTTGCAGACTGCTGAATCCACACACGGGTTTAACTCTGGAAGTTGAGTGCACACATTGACAACCGTTCTGTTAGATAGCTGCGTTTTGGATTTAGAAGCAGATATTTCCCTGTGCTTTCTGCTGTTTCTTCCATAGGCCGGTATTGGGCTGAAAACGCCTGTTTTGAAACTCTGCACAGAAACGGTTTGCAGACTGCTGAATCCACACACGGGTTTAACTCTGGAAGTTGAGTGCACACATTGACAACCGTTCTGTTAGATAGCCGCGTTTTGGATTTAGAAGCAGATATTTCCCTGTGCTTTCTGCTGTTTCTTCCGTAGGCCGGTATTGGGCTGAAAACGCCTGTTTTGAAACTCTGCACAGAAAGGGTTTGCAGACTGCTGAATCCACACACGGGTTTAACTCTGGAAGTTGAGTGCACACATTGACAACCGTTCTGTTAGATAGCTGCGTTTTGGATTTAGAAGCAGATATTTCCCTGTGCTTTCTGCTGTTTCTTCCATAGGCCGGTATTGGGCTGAAAACGCCTGTTTTGAAACTCTGCACAGAAAGGGTTTGCAGACTGCTGAATCCACACACGGGTTTAACTCTGGAAGTTGAGTGCACACATTGACAACCGTTCTGTTAGATAGCTGCGTTTTGGATTTAGAAGCAGATATTTCCCTGTGCTTTCTGCTGTTTCTTCCATAGGCCGGTATTGGGCTGAAAACGCCTGTTTTGAAACTCTGCACAGAAAGGGTTTGCAGACTGCTGAATCCACACACGGGTTTAACTCTGGAAGTTGAGTGCACACATTGACAACCGTTCTGTTAGATAGCTGCGTTTTGGATTTAGAAGCAGATATTTCCCTGTGCTTTCTGCTGTTTCTTCCATAGGCCGGTATTGGTCTGAAAACGCCTGTTTTGAAACTCTGCACAGAAAGGTTTTGCAGACTGCTGAATCCACACACGGGTTTAACTCTGGAAGTTGAGTGCACACATTGACAACCGTTCTGTTAGATAGCTGCGTTTTGGATTTAGAAGCAGATATTTCCCTGTGCTTTCTGCTGTTTCTTCCATAGGCCGGTATTGGGCTGAAAACGCCTGTTTTGAAACTCTGCACAGAAAGGGTTTGCAGACAGCTGAATCCACACACGGGTTTAACTCTGGAAGTTGAGTGCACACATTGACAACCGTTCTGTTAGATAGCTGCGTTTTGAATTTAGAAGCAGATATTTCCCTGTGCTTTCTGCTGTTTCTTCCATAGGCCGGTATTGGGCTGAAAACGCCTGTTTTGAAACTCTGCACAGAAAGGGTTTGCAGACTGCTGAATCCACACACGGGTTTAACTCTGGAAGTTGAGTGCACACATTGACAACCGTTCTGTTAGATAGCTGCGTTTTGGATTTAGAAGCAGATATTTCCCTGTGCTTTCTGCTGTTTCTTCCATAGGCCGGTATTGGGCTGAAAACGCCTGTTTTGAAACTCTGCACAGAAAGGGTTTGCAGACTGCTGAATCCACACACGGGTTTAACTCTGGAAGTTGAGTGCACACATTGACAACCGTTCTGTTAGATAGCTGCGTTTTGGATTTAGAAGCAGATATTTCCCTGTGCTTTCTGCTGTTTCTTCCGTAGGCCGGTATTGGGCTGAAAACGCCTGTTTTGAAACTCTGCACAGAAAGGGTTTGCAGACAGCTGAATCCACACACGGGTTTAACTCTGGAAGTTGAGTGCACACATTGACAACCGTTCTGTTAGATAGCTGCGTTTTGGATTTAGAAGCAGATATTTCCCTGTGCTTTCTGCTGTTTCTTCCATAGGCCGGTATTGGGCTGAAAACGCCTGTTTTGAAACTCTGCACAGAAAGGGTTTGCAGACTGCTGAATCCACACACGGGTTTAACTCTGGAAGTTGAGTGCACACATTGACAACCGTTCTGTTAGATAGCTGCGTTTTGGATTTAGAAGCAGATATTTCCCTGTGCTTTGTGCTGTTTCTTCCATAGGCCGGTATTGGGCTGAAAACGCCTGTTTTGAAACTCTGCACAGAAAGGGTTTGCAGACTGCTGAATCCACACACGGGTTTAACTCTGGAAGTTGAGTGCACACATTGACAACCGTTCTGTTAGATAGCTGCGTTTTGGATTTAGAAGCAGATATTTCCCTGTGCTTTCTGCTGTTTCTTCCATAGGCTGGTATTGGGCTGAAAACGCCTGTTTTGAAACTCTGCACAGAAAGGGTTTGCAGACTGCTGAATCCACACACGGGTTTAACTCTGGAAGTTGAGTGCACACATTGACAACCGTTCTGTTAGATAGCTGCGTTTTGGATTTAGAAGCAGATATTTCCCTGTGCTTTCTGCTGTTTCTTCCATAGGCCGGTATTGGGCTGAAAACGCCTGTTTTGAAACTCTGCACAGAAAGGGTTTGCAGACAGCTGAATCCACACACGGGTTTAACTCTGGAAGTTGAGTGCACACATTGACAACCGTTCTGTTAGATAGCTGCGTTTTGGATTTAGAAGCAGATATTTCCCTGTGCTTTCTGCTGTTTCTTCCATAGGCCGGTATTGGGCTGAAAACGCCTGTTTTGAAACTCTGCACAGAAAGGGTTTGCAGACTGCTGAATCCACACACGGGTTTAACTCTGGAAGTTGAGTGCACACATTGACAACCGTTCTGTTAGATAGCTGCGTTTTGGATTTAGAAGCAGATATTTCCCTGTGCTTTCTGCTGTTTCTTCCATAGGCCGGTATTGGGCTGAAAACGCCTGTTTTGAAACTCTGCACAGAAAGGGTTTGCAGACTGCTGAATCCACACACGGGTTTAACTCTGGAAGTTGAGTGCACACATTGACAACCGTTCTGTTAGATAGCTGCGTTTTGGATTTAGAAGCAGATATTTCCCTGTGCTTTCTGCTGTTTCTTCCATAGGCCGGTATTGGGCTGAAAACGCCTGCTTTGAAACTCTGCACAGAAAGGGTTTGCAGACTGCTGAATCCACACACGGGTTTAACTCTGGAAGTTGAGTGCACACATTGACAACCGTTCTGTTAGATAGCTGCGTTTTGGATTTAGAAGCAGATATTTCCCTGTGCTTTCTGCTGTTTCTTCCATAGGCCGGTATTGGGCTGAAAACGCCTGTTTTGAAACTCTGCACAGAAAGGGTTTGCAGACAGCTGAATCCACACACGGGTTTAACTCTGGAAGTTGAGTGCACACATTGACAACCGTTCTGTTAGATAGCTGCGTTTTGGATTTAGAAGCAGATATTTCCCTGTGCTTTCTGCTGTTTCTTCCGTAGGCCGGTATTGGGCTGAAAACGCCTGTTTTGAAACTCTGCACAGAAAGGGTTTGCAGACTGCTGAATCCACACACGGGTTTAACTCTGGAAGTTGAGTGCACACATTGACAACCGTTCTGTTAGATAGCTGCGTTTTGGATTTAGAAGCAGATATTTCCCTGTGCTTTCTGCTGTTTCTTCCGTAGGCCGGTATTGGGCTGAAAACGCCTGTTTTGAAACTCTGCACAGAAAGGGTTTGCAGACAGCTGAATCCACACACGGGTTTAACTCTGGAAGTTGAGTGCACACATTGACAACCGTTCTGTTAGATAGCTGCGTTTTGGATTTAGAAGCAGATATTTCCCTGTGCTTTCTGCTGTTTCTTCCATAGGCCGGTATTGGGCTGAAAACGCCTGTTTTGAAACTCTGCACAGAAAGGGTTTGCAGACTGCTGAATCCACACACGGGTTTAACTCTGGAAGTTGAGTGCACACATTGACAACCGTTCTGTTAGATAGCTGCGTTTTGGATTTAGAAGCAGATATTTCCCTGTGCTTTCTGCTGTTTCTTCCATAGGCCGGTATTGGGCTGAAAACGCCTGTTTTGAAACTCTGCACAGAAAGGGTTTGCAGACTGCTGAATCCACACACGGGTTTAACTCTGGAAGTTGAGTGCACACATTGACAACCGTTCTGTTAGATAGCTGCGTTTTGGATTTAGAAGCAGATATTTCCCTGTGCTTTCTGCTGTTTCTTCCATAGGCCGGTATTGGGCTGAAAACGCCTGTTTTGAAACTCTGCACAGAAAGGGTTTGCAGACTGCTGAATCCACACACGGGTTTAACTCTGGAAGTTGAGTGCACACATTGACAACCGTTCTGTTAGATAGCTGCGTTTTGGATTTAGAAGCAGATATTTCCCTGTGCTTTCTGCTGTTTCTTCCATAGGCCGGTATTGGGCTGAAAACGCCTGTTTTGAAACTCTGCACAGAAAGGGTTTGCAGACTGCTGAATCCACACACGGGTTTAACTCTGGAAGTTGAGTGCACACATTGACAACCGTTCTGTTAGATAGCTGCGTTTTGGATTTAGAAGCAGATATTTCCCTGTGCTTTCTGCTGTTTCTTCCATAGGCCGGTATTGGGCTGAAAACGCCTGTTTTGAAACTCTGCACAGAAAGGGTTTGCAGACTGCTGAATCCACACACGGGTTTAACTCTGGAAGTTGAGTGCACACATTGACAACCGTTCTGTTAGATAGCTGCGTTTTGGATTTAGAAGCAGATATTTCCCTGTGCTTTCTGCTGTTTCTTCCATAGGCCGGTATTGGGCTGAAAACGCCTGTTTTGAAACTCTGCACAGAAAGGGTTTGCAGACAGCTGAATCCACACACGGGTTTAACTCTGGAAGTTGAGTGCACACATTGACAACCGTTCTGTTAGATAGCTGCGTTTTGGATTTAGAAGCAGATATTTCCCTGTGCTTTCTGCTGTTTCTTCCATAGGCCGGTATTGGGCTGAAAACGCCTGTTTTGAAACTCTGCACAGAAAGGGTTTGCAGACTGCTGAATCCACACACGGGTTTAACTCTGGAAGTTGAGTGCACACATTGACAACCGTTCTGTTAGCTAGCTGCGTTTTGGATTTAGAAGCAGATATTTCCCTGTGCTTTCTGCTGTTTCTTCCATAGGCCGGTATTGGGCTGAAAACGCCTGTTTTGAAACTCTGCACAGAAAGGGTTTGCAGACTGCTGAATCCACACACGGGTTTAACTCTGGAAGTTGAGTGCACACATTGACAACCGTTCTGTTAGATAGCTGCGTTTTGGATTTAGAAGCAGATATTTCCCTGTGCTTTCTGCTGTTTCTTCCGTAGGCCGGTATTGGGCTGAAAACGCCTGTTTTGAAACTCTGCACAGAAAGGGTTTGCAGACTGCTGAATCCACACACGGGTTTAACTCTGGAAGTTGAGTGCACACATTGACAACCGTTCTGTTAGATAGCTGCGTTTTGGATTTAGAAGCAGATATTTCCCTGTGCTTTCTGCTGTTTCTTCCATAGGCCGGTATTGGGCTGAAAACGCCTGTTTTGAAACTCTGCACAGAAACGGTTTGCAGACTGCTGAATCCACACACGGGTTTAACTCTGGAAGTTGAGTGCACACATTGACAACCGTTCTGTTAGATAGCCGCGTTTTGGATTTAGAAGCAGATATTTCCCTGTGCTTTCTGCTGTTTCTTCCGTAGGCCGGTATTGGGCTGAAAACGCCTGTTTTGAAACTCTGCACAGAAAGGGTTTGCAGACTGCTGAATCCACACACGGGTTTAACTCTGGAAGTTGAGTGCACACATTGACAACCGTTCTGTTAGATAGCTGCGTTTTGGATTTAGAAGCAGATATTTCCCTGTGCTTTCTGCTGTTTCTTCCATAGGCCGGTATTGGGCTGAAAACGCCTGTTTTGAAACTCTGCACAGAAAGGGTTTGCAGACTGCTGAATCCACACACGGGTTTAACTCTGGAAGTTGAGTGCACACATTGACAACCGTTCTGTTAGATAGCTGCGTTTTGGATTTAGAAGCAGATATTTCCCTGTGCTTTCTGCTGTTTCTTCCATAGGCCGGTATTGGGCTGAAAACGCCTGTTTTGAAACTCTGCACAGAAAGGGTTTGCAGACTGCTGAATCCACACACGGGTTTAACTCTGGAAGTTGAGTGCACACATTGACAACCGTTCTGTTAGATAGCTGCGTTTTGGATTTAGAAGCAGATATTTCCCTGTGCTTTCTGCTGTTTCTTCCATAGGCCGGTATTGGTCTGAAAACGCCTGTTTTGAAACTCTGCACAGAAAGGTTTTGCAGACTGCTGAATCCACACACGGGTTTAACTCTGGAAGTTGAGTGCACACATTGACAACCGTTCTGTTAGATAGCTGCGTTTTGGATTTAGAAGCAGATATTTCCCTGTGCTTTCTGCTGTTTCTTCCATAGGCCGGTATTGGGCTGAAAACGCCTGTTTTGAAACTCTGCACAGAAAGGGTTTGCAGACAGCTGAATCCACACACGGGTTTAACTCTGGAAGTTGAGTGCACACATTGACAACCGTTCTGTTAGATAGCTGCGTTTTGAATTTAGAAGCAGATATTTCCCTGTGCTTTCTGCTGTTTCTTCCATAGGCCGGTATTGGGCTGAAAACGCCTGTTTTGAAACTCTGCACAGAAAGGGTTTGCAGACTGCTGAATCCACACACGGGTTTAACTCTGGAAGTTGAGTGCACACATTGACAACCGTTCTGTTAGATAGCTGCGTTTTGGATTTACAAGCAGATATTTCCCTGTGCTTTCTGCTGTTTCTTCCATAGGCCGGTATTGGGCTGAAAACGCCTGTTTTGAAACTCTGCACAGAAACGGTTTGCAGACTGCTGAATCCACACCCGGATTTAACTCTGGAAGTTGAGTGCACACATTGACAACCGTTCTGTTAGATAGCCGCGTTTTGGATTTAGAAGCAGATATTTCCCTGTGCTTTCTGCTGTTTCTTCCGTAGGCCGGTATTGGGCTGAAAACGCCTGTTTTGAAACTCTGCACAGAAAGGGTTTGCAGACTGCTGAATCCACACACGGGTTTAACTCTGGAAGTTGAGTGCACACATTGACAACCGTTCTGTTAGATAGCTGCGTTTTGGATTTAGAAGCAGATATTTCCCTGTGCTTTCTGCTGTTTCTTCCATAGGCCGGTATTGGGCTGAAAACGCCTGTTTTGAAACTCTGCACAGAAAGGGTTTGCAGACTGCTGAATCCACACACGGGTTTAACTCTGGAAGTTGAGTGCACACATTGACAACCGTTCTGTTAGATAGCTGCGTTTTGGATTTAGAAGCAGATATTTCCCTGTGCTTTCTGCTGTTTCTTCCATAGGCCGGTATTGGGCTGAAAACGCCTGTTTTGAAACTCTGCACAGAAAGGGTTTGCAGACTGCTGAATCCACACACGGGTTTAACTCTGGAAGTTGAGTGCACACATTGACAACCGTTCTGTTAGATAGCTGCGTTTTGGATTTAGAAGCAGATATTTCCCTGTGCTTTCTGCTGTTTCTTCCGTAGGCCGGTATTGGGCTGAAAACGCCTGTTTTGAAACTCTGCACAGAAAGGGTTTGCAGACTGCTGAATCCACACACGGGTTTAACTCTGGAAGTTGAGTGCACACATTGACAACCGTTCTGTTAGATAGCTGCCTTTTGGATTTAGAAGCAGATATTTCCCTGTGCTTTCTGCTGTTTCTTCCATAGGCCGGTATTGGGCTGAAAACGCCTGTTTTGAAACTCTGCACAGAAACGGTTTGCAGACTGCTGAATCCACACACGGGTTTAACTCTGGAAGTTGAGTGCACACATTGACAACCGTTCTGTTAGATAGCCGCGTTTTGGATTTAGAAGCAGATATTTCCCTGTGCTTTCTGCTGTTTCTTCCGTAGGCCGGTATTGGGCTGAAAACGCCTGTTTTGAAACTCTGCACAGAAAGGGTTTGCAGACTGCTGAATCCACACACGGGTTTAACTCTGGAAGTTGAGTGCACACATTGACAACCGTTCTGTTAGATAGCTGCGTTTTGGATTTAGAAGCAGATATTTCCCTGTGCTTTCTGCTGTTTCTTCCATAGGCCGGTATTGGGCTGAAAACGCCTGTTTTGAAACTCTGCACAGAAAGGGTTTGCAGACTGCTGAATCCACACACGGGTTTAACTCTGGAAGTTGAGTGCACACATTGACAACTGTTCTGTTAGATAGCTGCGTTTTGGATTTAGAAGCAGATATTTCCCTGTGCTTTCTGCTGTTTCTTCCATAGGCCGGTATTGGGCTGAAAACGCCTGTTTTGAAACTCTGCACAGAAAGGGTTTGCAGACTGCTGAATCCACACACGGGTTTAACTCTGGAAGTTGAGTGCACACATTGACAACCGTTCTGTTAGATAGCTGCGTTTTGGATTTAGAAGCAGATATTTCCCTGTGCTTTCTGCTGTTTCTTCCATAGGCCGGTATTGGTCTGAAAACGCCTGTTTTGAAACTCTGCACAGAAAGGTTTTGCAGACTGCTGAATCCACACACGGGTTTAACTCTGGAAGTTGAGTGCACACATTGACAACCGTTCTGTTAGATAGCTGCGTTTTGGATTTAGAAGCAGATATTTCCCTGTGCTTTCTGCTGTTTCTTCCATAGGCCGGTATTGGGCTGAAAACGCCTGTTTTGAAACTCTGCACAGAAAGGGTTTGCAGACAGCTGAATCCACACACGGGTTTAACTCTGGAAGTTGAGTGCACACATTGACAACCGTTCTGTTAGATAGCTGCGTTTTGAATTTAGAAGCAGATATTTCCCTGTGCTTTCTGCTGTTTCTTCCATAGGCCGGTATTGGGCTGAAAACGCCTGTTTTGAAACTCTGCACAGAAAGGGTTTGCAGACTGCTGAATCCACACACGGGTTTAACTCTGGAAGTTGAGTGCACACATTGACAACCGTTCTGTTAGATAGCTGCGTTTTGGATTTACAAGCAGATATTTCCCTGTGCTTTCTGCTGTTTCTTCCATAGGCCGGTATTGGGCTGAAAACGCCTGTTTTGAAACTCTGCACAGAAACGGTTTGCAGACTGCTGAATCCACACCCGGATTTAACTCTGGAAGTTGAGTGCACACATTGACAACCGTTCTGTTAGATAGCCGCGTTTTGGATTTAGAAGCAGATATTTCCCTGTGCTTTCTGCTGTTTCTTCCGTAGGCCGGTATTGGGCTGAAAACGCCTGTTTTGAAACTCTGCACAGAAAGGGTTTGCAGACTGCTGAATCCACACACGGGTTTAACTCTGGAAGTTGAGTGCACACATTGACAACCGTTCTGTTAGATAGCTGCGTTTTGGATTTAGAAGCAGATATTTCCCTGTGCTTTCTGCTGTTTCTTCCATAGGCCGGTATTGGGCTGAAAACGCCTGCTTTGAAACTCTGCACAGAAAGGGTTTGCAGACTGCTGAATCCACACACGGGTTTAACTCTGGAAGTTGAGTGCACACATTGACAACCGTTCTGTTAGATAGCTGCGTTTTGGATTTAGAAGCAGATATTTCCCTGTGCTTTCTGCTGTTTCTTCCATATGCCGGTATTGGGCTGAAAACGCCTGTTTTGAAACTCTGCACAGAAAGGGTTTGCAGACTGCTGAATCCACACACGGGTTTAACTCTGGAAGTTGAGTGCACACATTGACAACCGTTCTGTTAGCTAGCTGCGTTTTGGATTTAGAAGCAGATATTTCCCTGTGCTTTCTGCTGTTTCTTCCATAGGCCGGTATTGGGCTGAAAACGCCTGTTTTGAAACTCTGCACAGAAAGGGTTTGCAGACTGCTGAATCCACACACGGGTTTAACTCTGGAAGTTGAGTGCACACATTGACAACCGTTCTGTTAGCCGCGTTTTGGATTTAGAAGCAGATATTTCCCTGTGCTTTCTGCTGTTTCTTCCATAGGCCGGTATTGGGCTGAAAACGCCTGTTTTGAAACTCTGCACAGAAAGGGTTTGCAGACTGCTGAATCCACACACGGGTTTAACTCTGGAAGTTGAGTGCACACATTGACAACCGTTCTGTTAGATAGCTGCGTTTTGGATTTAGAAGCAGATATTTCCCTGTGCTTTCTGCTGTTTCTTCCATAGGCCGGTATTGGGCTGAAAACGCCTGTTTTGAAACTCTGCACAGAAAGGGTTTGCAGACTGCTGAATCCACACACGGGTTTAACTCTGGAAGTTGAGTGCACACATTGACAACCGTTCTGTTAGATAGCTGCGTTTTGGATTTAGAAGCAGATATTTCCCTGTGCTTTCTGCTGTTTCTTCCATAGGCCGGTATTGGGCTGAAAACGCCTGTTTTGAAACTCTGCACAGAAAGGGTTTGCAGACTGCTGAATCCACACACGGGTTTAACTCTGGAAGTTGAGTGCACACATTGACAACCGTTCTGTTAGATAGCTGCGTTTTGGATTTAGAAGCAGATATTTCCCTGTGCTTTCTGCTGTTTCTTCCATAGGCCGGTATTGGGCTGAAAACGCCTGTTTTGAAACTCTGCACAGAAAGGGTTTGCAGACTGCTGAATCCACACACGGGTTTAACTCTGGAAGTTGAGTGCACACATTGACAACCGTTCTGTTAGATAGCTGCGTTTTGGATTTAGAAGCAGATATTTCCCTGTGCTTTCTGCTGTTTCTTCCGTAGGCCGGTATTGGGCTGAAAACGCCTGTTTTGAAACTCTGCACAGAAAGGGTTTGCAGACTGCTGAATCCACACACGGGTTTAACTCTGGAAGTTGAGTGCACACATTGACAACCGTTCTGTTAGATAGCTGCGTTTTGGATTTAGAAGCAGATATTTCCCTGTGCTTTCTGCTGTTTCTTCCATAGGCCAGTATTGGGCTGAAAACGCCTGTTTTGAAACTCTGCACAGAAAGGGTTTGCAGACTGCTGAATCCACACACGGGTTTAACTCTGGAAGTTGAGTGCACACATTGACAACCGTTCTGTTAGATAGCTGCGTTTTGGATTTAGAAGCAGATATTTCCCTGTGCTTTCTGCTGTTTCTTCCATAGGCCGGTATTGGGCTGAAAACGCCTGTTTTGAAACTCTGCACAGAAAGGGTTTGCAGACTGCTGAATCCACACACGGGTTTAACTCTGGAAGTTGAGTGCACACATTGACAACCGTTCTGTTAGATAGCTGCGTTTTGGATTTAGAAGCAGATATTTCCCTGTGCTTTCTGCTGTTTCTTCCATAGGCCGGTATTGGGCTGAAAACGCCTGTTTTGAAACTCTGCACAGAAAGGGTTTGCAGACTGCTGAATCCACACACGGGTTTAACTCTGGAAGTTGAGTGCACACATTGACAACCGTTCTGTTAGATAGCTGCGTTTTGGATTTAGAAGCAGATATTTCCCTGTGCTTTCTGCTGTTTCTTCCATAGGCCGGTATTGGGCTGAAAACGCCTGTTTTGAAACTCTGCACAGAAAGGGTTTGCAGACTGCTGAATCCACACACGGGTTTAACTCTGGAAGTTGAGTGCACACATTGACAACCGTTCTGTTAGCTAGCTGCGTTTTGGATTTAGAAGCAGATATTTCCCTGTGCTTTCTGCTGTTTCTTCCGTAGGCCGGTATTGGGCTGAAAACGCCTGTTTTGAAACTCTGCACAGAAAGGGTTTGCAGACTGCTGAATCCACACACGGGTTTAACTCTGGAAGTTGAGTGCACACATTGACAACCGTTCTGTTAGCCGCGTTTTGGATTTAGAAGCAGATATTTCCCTGTGCTTTCTGCTGTTTCTTCCATAGGCCGGTATTGGGCTGAAAACGCCTGTTTTGAAACTCTGCACAGAAAGGGTTTGCAGACTGCTGAATCCACACACGGGTTTAACTCTGGAAGTTGAGTGCACACATTGACAACCGTTCTGTTAGATAGCTGCGTTTTGGATTTAGAAGCAGATATTTCCCTGTGCTTTCTGCTGTTTCTTCCATAGGCCGGTATTGGGCTGAAAACGCCTGTTTTGAAACTCTGCACAGAAAGGGTTTGCAGACTGCTGAATCCACACACGGGTTTAACTCTGGAAGTTGAGTGCACACATTGACAACCGTTCTGTTAGATAGCTGCGTTTTGGATTTAGAAGCAGATATTTCCCTGTGCTTTCTGCTGTTTCTTCCATAGGCCGGTATTGGGCTGAAAACGCCTGTTTTGAAACTCTGCACAGAAAGGGTTTGCAGACTGCTGAATCCACACACGGGTTTAACTCTGGAAGTTGAGTGCACACATTGACAACCGTTCTGTTAGATAGCTGCGTTTTGGATTTAGAAGCAGATATTTCCCTGTGCTTTCTGCTGTTTCTTCCATAGGCCGGTATTGGGCTGAAAACGCCTGTTTTGAAACTCTGCACAGAAAGGGTTTGCAGACTGCTGAATCCACACACGGGTTTAACTCTGGAAGTTGAGTGCACACATTGACAACCGTTCTGTTAGATAGCTGCGTTTTGGATTTAGAAGCAGATATTTCCCTGTGCTTTCTGCTGTTTCTTCCATAGGCCGGTATTGGGCTGAAAACGCCTGTTTTGAAACTCTGCACAGAAAGGGTTTGCAGACTGCTGAATCCACACACGGGTTTAACTCTGGAAGTTGAGTGCACACATTGACAACCGTTCTGTTAGATAGCTGCGTTTTGGATTTAGAAGCAGATATTTCCCTGTGCTTTCTGCTGTTTCTTCCATAGGCCGGTATTGGGCTGAAAACGCCTGTTTTGAAACTCGGCACAGAAAGGGTTTGCAGACTGCTGAATCCACACACGGGTTTAACTCTGGAAGTTGAGTGCACACATTGACAACCGTTCTGTTAGATAGCCGCGTTTTGGATTTAGAAGCAGATATTTACCTGTGCTTTCTGCTGTTTCTTACATAGGCCGGTATTGGTCTGAAAACGCCTGTTTTGAAACTCTGCACAGAAAGGGTTTGCAGACTGCTGAATCCACACCCGGATTTAACTCTGGAAGTTGAGTGCACACATTGACAACCGTTCTGTTAGATAGCTGCGTTTTGGATTTAGAAGCAGATATTTCCCTGTGCTTTCTGCTGTTTCTTCCATAGGCCGGTATTGGGCTGAAAACGCCTGTTTTGAAACTCTGCACAGAAAGGGTTTGCAGACTGCTGAATCCACACACGGGTTTAACTCTGGAAGTTGAGTGCACACATTGACAACCGTTCTGTTAGATAGCTGCGTTTTGGATTTAGAAGCAGATATTTCCCTGTGCTTTCTGCTGTATCTTCCATAGGCCGGTATTGGGCTGAAAACGCCTGTTTTGAAACTCTGCACAGAAAGGGTTTGCAGACTGCTGAATCCACACACGGGTTTAACTCTGGAAGTTCAGTGCACACATTGACAACCGTTCTGTTAGATAGCCGCGTTTTGGATTTAGAATCAGATATTTCCCTGTGCTTTCTGCTGTTTCTTCCATAGGCCGGTATTGGGCTGAAAACGCCTGTTTTGAAACTCTGCACAGAAAGGGTTTGCAGACTGCTGAATCCACACACGGGTTTAACTCTGGAAGTTGAGTGCACACATTGACAACCGTTCTGTTAGATAGCTGCGTTTTGGATTTACAAGCAGATATTTCCCTGTGCTTTCTGCTGTTTCTTCCATAGGCCGGTATTGGGCTGAAAACGCCTGTTTTGAAACTCTGCACAGAAACGGTTTGCAGACTGCTGAATCCACACACGGGTTTAACTCTGGAAGTTGAGTGCACACATTGACAACCGTTCTGTTAGATAGCTGCGTTTTGGATTTAGAAGCAGATATTTCCCTGTGCTTTCTGCTGTTTCTTCCATAGGCCGGTATTGGGCTGAAAACGCCTGTTTTGAAACTCTGCACAGAAAGGGTTTGCAGACTGCTGAATCCACACACGGGTTTAACTCTGGAAGTTGAGTGCACACATTGACAACCGTTCTGTTAGATAGCTGCGTTTTGGATTTAGAAGCAGATATTTCCCTTTGCTTTCTGCTGTTTCTTCCATAGGCCGGTATTGGGCTGAAAACGCCTGTTTTGAAACTCTGCACAGAAAGGGTTTGCAGACTGCTGAATCCACACACGGGTTTAACTCTGGAAGTTGAGTGCACACATTGACAACCGTTCTGTTAGATAGCTGCGTTTTGGATTTAGAAGCAGATATTTCCCTGTGCTTTCTGCTGTTTCTTCCATAGGCCGGTATTGGGCTGAAAACGCCTGTTTTGAAACTCTGCACAGAAACGGTTTGCAGACTGCTGAATCCACACACGGGTTTAACTCTGGAAGTTGAGTGCACACATTGACAACCGTTCTGTTAGATAGCTGCGTTTTGGATTTAGAAGCAGATATTTCCCTGTGCTTTCTGCTGTTTCTTCCATAGGCCGGTATTGGGCTGAAAACGCCTGTTTTGAAACTCTGCACAGAAAGGGTTTGCAGACTGCTGAATCCACACACGGGTTTAACTCTGGAAGTTGAGTGCACACATTGACAACCGTTCTGTTAGATAGCTGCGTTTTGGATTTAGAAGCAGATATTTCCCTGTGCTTTCTGCTGTTTCTTCCATATGCCGGTATTGGGCTGAAAACGCCTGTTTTGAAACTCTGCACAGAAAGGGTTTGCAGACTGCTGAATCCACACACGGGTTTAACTCTGGAAGTTGAGTGCACACATTGACAACCGTTCTGTTAGCTAGCTGCGTTTTGGATTTAGAAGCAGATATTTCCCTGTGCTTTCTGCTGTTTCTTCCATAGGCCGGTATTGGGCTGAAAACGCCTGTTTTGAAACTCTGCACAGAAAGGGTTTGCAGACTGCTGAATCCACACACGGGTTTAACTCTGGAAGTTGAGTGCACACATTGACAACCGTTCTGTTAGCCGCGTTTTGGATTTAGAAGCAGATATTTCCCTGTGCTTTCTGCTGTTTCTTCCATAGGCCGGTATTGGGCTGAAAACGCCTGTTTTGAAACTCTGCACAGAAAGGGTTTGCAGACTGCTGAATCCACACACGGGTTTAACTCTGGAAGTTGAGTGCACACATTGACAACCGTTCTGTTAGATAGCTGCGTTTTGGATTTAGAAGCAGATATTTCCCTGTGCTTTCTGCTGTTTCTTCCATAGGCCGGTATTGGGCTGAAAACGCCTGTTTTGAAACTCTGCACAGAAAGGGTTTGCAGACTGCTGAATCCACACACGGGTTTAACTCTGGAAGTTGAGTGCACACATTGACAACCGTTCTGTTAGATAGCTGCGTTTTGGATTTAGAAGCAGATATTTCCCTGTGCTTTCTGCTGTTTCTTCCATAGGCCGGTATTGGGCTGAAAACGCCTGTTTTGAAACTCTGCACAGAAAGGGTTTGCAGACTGCTGAATCCACACACGGGTTTAACTCTGGAAGTTGAGTGCACACATTGACAACCGTTCTGTTAGATAGCTGCGTTTTGGATTTAGAAGCAGATATTTCCCTGTGCTTTCTGCTGTTTCTTCCATAGGCCGGTATTGGGCTGAAAACGCCTGTTTTGAAACTCTGCACAGAAAGGGTTTGCAGACTGCTGAATCCACACACGGGTTTAACTCTGGAAGTTGAGTGCACACATTGACAACCGTTCTGTTAGATAGCTGCGTTTTGGATTTAGAAGCAGATATTTCCCTGTGCTTTCTGCTGTTTCTTCCGTAGGCCGGTATTGGGCTGAAAACGCCTGTTTTGAAACTCTGCACAGAAAGGGTTTGCAGACTGCTGAATCCACACACGGGTTTAACTCTGGAAGTTGAGTGCACACATTGACAACCGTTCTGTTAGATAGCTGCGTTTTGGATTTAGAAGCAGATATTTCCCTGTGCTTTCTGCTGTTTCTTCCATAGGCCAGTATTGGGCTGAAAACGCCTGTTTTGAAACTCTGCACAGAAAGGGTTTGCAGACTGCTGAATCCACACACGGGTTTAACTCTGGAAGTTGAGTGCACACATTGACAACCGTTCTGTTAGATAGCTGCGTTTTGGATTTAGAAGCAGATATTTCCCTGTGCTTTCTGCTGTTTCTTCCATAGGCCGGTATTGGGCTGAAAACGCCTGTTTTGAAACTCTGCACAGAAAGGGTTTGCAGACTGCTGAATCCACACACGGGTTTAACTCTGGAAGTTGAGTGCACACATTGACAACCGTTCTGTTAGATAGCTGCGTTTTGGATTTAGAAGCAGATATTTCCCTGTGCTTTCTGCTGTTTCTTCCATAGGCCGGTATTGGGCTGAAAACGCCTGTTTTGAAACTCTGCACAGAAAGGGTTTGCAGACTGCTGAATCCACACACGGGTTTAACTCTGGAAGTTGAGTGCACACATTGACAACCGTTCTGTTAGATAGCTGCGTTTTGGATTTAGAAGCAGATATTTCCCTGTGCTTTCTGCTGTTTCTTCCATAGGCCGGTATTGGGCTGAAAACGCCTGTTTTGAAACTCTGCACAGAAAGGGTTTGCAGACTGCTGAATCCACACACGGGTTTAACTCTGGAAGTTGAGTGCACACATTGACAACCGTTCTGTTAGCTAGCTGCGTTTTGGATTTAGAAGCAGATATTTCCCTGTGCTTTCTGCTGTTTCTTCCGTAGGCCGGTATTGGGCTGAAAACGCCTGTTTTGAAACTCTGCACAGAAAGGGTTTGCAGACTGCTGAATCCACACACGGGTTTAACTCTGGAAGTTGAGTGCACACATTGACAACCGTTCTGTTAGCCGCGTTTTGGATTTAGAAGCAGATATTTCCCTGTGCTTTCTGCTGTTTCTTCCATAGGCCGGTATTGGGCTGAAAACGCCTGTTTTGAAACTCTGCACAGAAAGGGTTTGCAGACTGCTGAATCCACACACGGGTTTAACTCTGGAAGTTGAGTGCACACATTGACAACCGTTCTGTTAGATAGCTGCGTTTTGGATTTAGAAGCAGATATTTCCCTGTGCTTTCTGCTGTTTCTTCCATAGGCCGGTATTGGGCTGAAAACGCCTGTTTTGAAACTCTGCACAGAAAGGGTTTGCAGACTGCTGAATCCACACACGGGTTTAACTCTGGAAGTTGAGTGCACACATTGACAACCGTTCTGTTAGATAGCTGCGTTTTGGATTTAGAAGCAGATATTTCCCTGTGCTTTCTGCTGTTTCTTCCATAGGCCGGTATTGGGCTGAAAACGCCTGTTTTGAAACTCTGCACAGAAAGGGTTTGCAGACTGCTGAATCCACACACGGGTTTAACTCTGGAAGTTGAGTGCACACATTGACAACCGTTCTGTTAGATAGCTGCGTTTTGGATTTAGAAGCAGATATTTCCCTGTGCTTTCTGCTGTTTCTTCCATAGGCCGGTATTGGGCTGAAAACGCCTGTTTTGAAACTCTGCACAGAAAGGGTTTGCAGACTGCTGAATCCACACACGGGTTTAACTCTGGAAGTTGAGTGCACACATTGACAACCGTTCTGTTAGATAGCTGCGTTTTGGATTTAGAAGCAGATATTTCCCTGTGCTTTCTGCTGTTTCTTCCATAGGCCGGTATTGGGCTGAAAACGCCTGTTTTGAAACTCTGCACAGAAAGGGTTTGCAGACTGCTGAATCCACACACGGGTTTAACTCTGGAAGTTGAGTGCACACATTGACAACCGTTCTGTTAGATAGCTGCGTTTTGGATTTAGAAGCAGATATTTCCCTGTGCTTTCTGCTGTTTCTTCCATAGGCCGGTATTGGGCTGAAAACGCCTGTTTTGAAACTCGGCACAGAAAGGGTTTGCAGACTGCTGAATCCACACACGGGTTTAACTCTGGAAGTTGAGTGCACACATTGACAACCGTTCTGTTAGATAGCCGCGTTTTGGATTTAGAAGCAGATATTTACCTGTGCTTTCTGCTGTTTCTTACATAGGCCGGTATTGGTCTGAAAACGCCTGTTTTGAAACTCTGCACAGAAAGGGTTTGCAGACTGCTGAATCCACACCCGGATTTAACTCTGGAAGTTGAGTGCACACATTGACAACCGTTCTGTTAGATAGCTGCGTTTTGGATTTAGAAGCAGATATTTCCCTGTGCTTTCTGCTGTTTCTTCCATAGGCCGGTATTGGGCTGAAAACGCCTGTTTTGAAACTCTGCACAGAAAGGGTTTGCAGACTGCTGAATCCACACACGGGTTTAACTCTGGAAGTTGAGTGCACACATTGACAACCGTTCTGTTAGATAGCTGCGTTTTGGATTTAGAAGCAGATATTTCCCTGTGCTTTCTGCTGTATCTTCCATAGGCCGGTATTGGGCTGAAAACGCCTGTTTTGAAACTCTGCACAGAAAGGGTTTGCAGACTGCTGAATCCACACACGGGTTTAACTCTGGAAGTTCAGTGCACACATTGACAACCGTTCTGTTAGATAGCCGCGTTTTGGATTTAGAATCAGATATTTCCCTGTGCTTTCTGCTGTTTCTTCCATAGGCCGGTATTGGGCTGAAAACGCCTGTTTTGAAACTCTGCACAGAAAGGGTTTGCAGACTGCTGAATCCACACACGGGTTTAACTCTGGAAGTTGAGTGCACACATTGACAACCGTTCTGTTAGATAGCTGCGTTTTGGATTTACAAGCAGATATTTCCCTGTGCTTTCTGCTGTTTCTTCCATAGGCCGGTATTGGGCTGAAAACGCCTGTTTTGAAACTCTGCACAGAAACGGTTTGCAGACTGCTGAATCCACACACGGGTTTAACTCTGGAAGTTGAGTGCACACATTGACAACCGTTCTGTTAGATAGCTGCGTTTTGGATTTAGAAGCAGATATTTCCCTGTGCTTTCTGCTGTTTCTTCCATAGGCCGGTATTGGGCTGAAAACGCCTGTTTTGAAACTCTGCACAGAAAGGGTTTGCAGACTGCTGAATCCACACACGGGTTTAACTCTGGAAGTTGAGTGCACACATTGACAACCGTTCTGTTAGATAGCTGCGTTTTGGATTTAGAAGCAGATATTTCCCTGTGCTTTCTGCTGTTTCTTCCATAGGCCGGTATTGGGCTGAAAACGCCTGTTTTGAAACTCTGCACAGAAAGGGTTTGCAGACTGCTGAATCCACACACGGGTTTAACTCTGGAAGTTGAGTGCACACATTGACAACCGTTCTGTTAGATAGCTGCGTTTTGGATTTAGAAGCAGATATTTCCCTGTGCTTTCTGCTGTTTCTTCCATAGGCCGGTATTGGGCTGAAAACGCCTGTTTTGAAACTCTGCACAGAAACGGTTTGCAGACTGCTGAATCCACACACGGGTTTAACTCTGGAAGTTGAGTGCACACATTGACAACCGTTCTGTTAGATAGCTGCGTTTTGGATTTAGAAGCAGATATTTCCCTGTGCTTTCTGCTGTTTCTTCCATAGGCCGGTATTGGGCTGAAAACGCCTGTTTTGAAACTCTGCACAGAAAGGGTTTGCAGACTGCTGAATCCACACACGGGTTTAACTCTGGAAGTTGAGTGCACACATTGACAACCGTTCTGTTAGATAGCTGCGTTTTGGATTTAGAAGCAGATATTTCCCTGTGCTTTCTGCTGTTTCTTCCATAGGCCGGTATTGGGCTGAAAACGCCTGTTTTGAAACTCTGCACAGAAACGGTTTGCAGACTGCTGAATCCACACACGGGTTTAACTCTGGAAGTTGAGTGCACACATTGACAACCGTTCTGTTAGATAGCCGCGTTTTGGATTTAGAAGCAGATATTTCCCTGTGCTTTCTGCTGTTTCTTCCGTAGGCCGGTATTGGGCTGAAAACGCCTGTTTTGAAACTCTGCACAGAAAGGGTTTGCAGACTGCTGAATCCACACACGGGTTTAACTCTGGAAGTTGAGTGCACACATTGACAACCGTTCTGTTAGATAGCTGCGTTTTGGATTTAGAAGCAGATATTTCCCTGTGCTTTCTGCTGTTTCTTCCATAGGCCGGTATTGGGCTGAAAACGCCTGTTTTGAAACTCTGCACAGAAACGGTTTGCAGACTGCTGAATCCACACACGGGTTTAACTCTGGAAGTTGAGTGCACACATTGACAACCGTTCTGTTAGATAGCCGCGTTTTGGATTTAGAAGCAGATATTTCCCTGTGCTTTCTGCTGTTTCTTCCGTAGGCCGGTATTGGGCTGAAAACGCCTGTTTTGAAACTCTGCACAGAAAGGGTTTGCAGACTGCTGAATCCACACACGGGTTTAACTCTGGAAGTTGAGTGCACACATTGACAACCGTTCTGTTAGATAGCTGCGTTTTGGATTTAGAAGCAGATATTTCCCTGTGCTTTCTGCTGTTTCTTCCATAGGCCGGTATTGGGCTGAAAACGCCTGTTTTGAAACTCTGCACAGAAAGGGTTTGCAGACTGCTGAATCCACACACGGGTTTAACTCTGGAAGTTGAGTGCACACATTGACAACTGTTCTGTTAGATAGCTGCGTTTTGGATTTAGAAGCAGATATTTCCCTGTGCTTTCTGCTGTTTCTTCCATAGGCCGGTATTGGGCTGAAAACGCCTGTTTTGAAACTCTGCACAGAAAGGGTTTGCAGACTGCTGAATCCACACACGGGTTTAACTCTGGAAGTTGAGTGCACACATTGACAACCGTTCTGTTAGATAGCTGCGTTTTGGATTTAGAAGCAGATATTTCCCTGTGCTTTCTGCTGTTTCTTCCATAGGCCGGTATTGGTCTGAAAACGCCTGTTTTGAAACTCTGCACAGAAAGGTTTTGCAGACTGCTGAATCCACACACGGGTTTAACTCTGGAAGTTGAGTGCACACATTGACAACCGTTCTGTTAGATAGCTGCGTTTTGGATTTAGAAGCAGATATTTCCCTGTGCTTTCTGCTGTTTCTTCCATAGGCCGGTATTGGGCTGAAAACGCCTGTTTTGAAACTCTGCACAGAAAGGGTTTGCAGACAGCTGAATCCACACACGGGTTTAACTCTGGAAGTTGAGTGCACACATTGACAACCGTTCTGTTAGATAGCTGCGTTTTGAATTTAGAAGCAGATATTTCCCTGTGCTTTCTGCTGTTTCTTCCATAGGCCGGTATTGGGCTGAAAACGCCTGTTTTGAAACTCTGCACAGAAAGGGTTTGCAGACTGCTGAATCCACACACGGGTTTAACTCTGGAAGTTGAGTGCACACATTGACAACCGTTCTGTTAGATAGCTGCGTTTTGGATTTACAAGCAGATATTTCCCTGTGCTTTCTGCTGTTTCTTCCATAGGCCGGTATTGGGCTGAAAACGCCTGTTTTGAAACTCTGCACAGAAACGGTTTGCAGACTGCTGAATCCACACCCGGATTTAACTCTGGAAGTTGAGTGCACACATTGACAACCGTTCTGTTAGATAGCCGCGTTTTGGATTTAGAAGCAGATATTTCCCTGTGCTTTCTGCTGTTTCTTCCGTAGGCCGGTATTGGGCTGAAAACGCCTGTTTTGAAACTCTGCACAGAAAGGGTTTGCAGACTGCTGAATCCACACACGGGTTTAACTCTGGAAGTTGAGTGCACACATTGACAACCGTTCTGTTAGATAGCTGCGTTTTGGATTTAGAAGCAGATATTTCCCTGTGCTTTCTGCTGTTTCTTCCATAGGCCGGTATTGGGCTGAAAACGCCTGTTTTGAAACTCTGCACAGAAAGGGTTTGCAGACTGCTGAATCCACACACGGGTTTAACTCTGGAAGTTGAGTGCACACATTGACAACCGTTCTGTTAGATAGCTGCGTTTTGGATTTAGAAGCAGATATTTCCCTGTGCTTTCTGCTGTTTCTTCCATAGGCCGGTATTGGGCTGAAAACGCCTGTTTTGAAACTCTGCACAGAAAGGGTTTGCAGACTGCTGAATCCACACACGGGTTTAACTCTGGAAGTTGAGTGCACACATTGACAACCGTTCTGTTAGATAGCTGCGTTTTGGATTTAGAAGCAGATATTTCCCTGTGCTTTCTGCTGTTTCTTCCGTAGGCCGGTATTGGGCTGAAAACGCCTGTTTTGAAACTCTGCACAGAAAGGGTTTGCAGACTGCTGAATCCACACACGGGTTTAACTCTGGAAGTTGAGTGCACACATTGACAACCGTTCTGTTAGATAGCTGCGTTTTGGATTTAGAAGCAGATATTTCCCTGTGCTTTCTGCTGTTTCTTCCATAGGCCAGTATTGGGCTGAAAACGCCTGTTTTGAAACTCTGCACAGAAAGGGTTTGCAGACTGCTGAATCCACACACGGGTTTAACTCTGGAAGTTGAGTGCACACATTGACAACCGTTCTGTTAGATAGCTGCGTTTTGGATTTAGAAGCAGATATTTCCCTGTGCTTTCTGCTGTTTCTTCCGTAGGCCGGTATTGGGCTGAAAACGCCTGTTTTGAAACTCTGCACAGAAAGGGTTTGCAGACAGCTGAATCCACACACGGGTTTAACTCTGGAAGTTGAGTGCACACATTGACAACCGTTCTGTTAGATAGCTGCGTTTTGGATTTAGAAGCAGATATTTCCCTGTGCTTTCTGCTGTTTCTTCCATAGGCCGGTATTGGGCTGAAAACGCCTGTTTTGAAACTCTGCACAGAAAGGGTTTGCAGACTGCTGAATCCACACACGGGTTTAACTCTGGAAGTTGAGTGCACACATTGACAACCGTTCTGTTAGATAGCTGCGTTTTGGATTTAGAAGCAGATATTTCCCTGTGCTTTCTGCTGTTTCTTCCATAGGCCGGTATTGGGCTGAAAACGCCTGTTTTGAAACTCTGCACAGAAAGGGTTTGCAGACTGCTGAATCCACACACGGGTTTAACTCTGGAAGTTGAGTGCACACATTGACAACCGTTCTGTTAGCTAGCTGCGTTTTGGATTTAGAAGCAGATATTTCCCTGTGCTTTCTGCTGTTTCTTCCATAGGCCGGTATTGGGCTGAAAACGCCTGTTTTGAAACTCTGCACAGAAAGGGTTTGCAGACTGCTGAATCCACACACGGGTTTAACTCTGGAAGTTGAGTGCACACATTGACAACCGTTCTGTTAGATAGCTGCGTTTTGGATTTACAAGCAGATATTTCCCTGTGCTTTCTGCTGTTTCTTCCATAGGCCGGTATTGGGCTGAAAACGCCTGTTTTGAAACTCTGCACAGAAACGGTTTGCAGACTGCTGAATCCACACCCGGATTTAACTCTGGAAGTTGAGTGCACACATTGACAACCGTTCTGTTAGATAGCCGCGTTTTGGATTTAGAAGCAGATATTTCCCTGTGCTTTCTGCTGTTTCTTCCGTAGGCCGGTATTGGGCTGAAAACGCCTGTTTTGAAACTCTGCACAGAAAGGGTTTGCAGACTGCTGAATCCACACACGGGTTTAACTCTGGAAGTTGAGTGCACACATTGACAACCGTTCTGTTAGATAGCTGCGTTTTGGATTTAGAAGCAGATATTTCCCTGTGCTTTCTGCTGTTTCTTCCATAGGCCGGTATTGGGCTGAAAACGCCTGTTTTGAAACTCTGCACAGAAAGGGTTTGCAGACTGCTGAATCCACACACGGGTTTAACTCTGGAAGTTGAGTGCACACATTGACAACCGTTCTGTTAGATAGCTGCGTTTTGGATTTAGAAGCAGATATTTCCCTGTGCTTTCTGCTGTTTCTTCCATAGGCCGGTATTGGGCTGAAAACGCCTGTTTTGAAACTCTGCACAGAAAGGGTTTGCAGACTGCTGAATCCACACACGGGTTTAACTCTGGAAGTTGAGTGCACACATTGACAACCGTTCTGTTAGATAGCTGCGTTTTGGATTTAGAAGCAGATATTTCCCTGTGCTTTCTGCTGTTTCTTCCGTAGGCCGGTATTGGGCTGAAAATGCCTGTTTTGAAACTCTGCACAGAAAGGGTTTGCAGACTGCTGAATCCACACACGGGTTTAACTCTGGAAGTTGAGTGCACACATTGACAACCGTTCTGTTAGATAGCTGCGTTTTGGATTTAGAAGCAGATATTTCCCTGTGCTTTCTGCTGTTTCTTCCATAGGCCAGTATTGGGCTGAAAACGCCTGTTTTGAAACTCTGCACAGAAAGGGTTTGCAGACTGCTGAATCCACACACGGGTTTAACTCTGGAAGTTGAGTGCACACATTGACAACCGTTCTGTTAGATAGCTGCGTTTTGGATTTAGAAGCAGATATTTCCCTGTGCTTTCTGCTGTTTCTTCCATAGGCCGGTATTGGGCTGAAAACGCCTGTTTTGAAACTCTGCACAGAAAGGGTTTGCAGACTGCTGAATCCACACACGGGTTTAACTCTGGAAGTTGAGTGCACACATTGACAACCGTTCTGTTAGATAGCTGCGTTTTGGATTTAGAAGCAGATATTTCCCTGTGCTTTCTGCTGTTTCTTCCATAGGCCGGTATTGGGCTGAAAACGCCTGTTTTGAAACTCTGCACAGAAAGGGTTTGCAGACTGCTGAATCCACACACGGGTTTAACTCTGGAAGTTGAGTGCACACATTGACAACCGTTCTGTTAGATAGCTGCGTTTTGGATTTAGAAGCAGATATTTCCCTGTGCTTTCTGCTGTTTCTTCCATATGCCGG
This sequence comes from Aotus nancymaae, assembly GCF_030222135.1. NCBI lineage: Eukaryota > Metazoa > Chordata > Mammalia > Primates > Aotidae > Aotus > Aotus nancymaae. The sequence continues at coordinate 203,117 of NW_026988643.1, forward strand.
TATTGGGCTGAAAACGCCTGTTTTGAAACTCTGCACAGAAAGGGTTTGCAGACTGCTGAATCCACACACGGGTTTAACTCTGGAAGTTGAGTGCACACATTGACAACCGTTCTGTTAGCTAGCTGCGTTTTGGATTTAGAAGCAGATATTTCCCTGTGCTTTCTGCTGTTTCTTCCATAGGCCGGTATTGGGCTGAAAACGCCTGTTTTGAAACTCTGCACAGAAAGGGTTTGCAGACTGCTGAATCCACACACGGGTTTAACTCTGGAAGTTGAGTGCACACATTGACAACCGTTCTGTTAGCCGCGTTTTGGATTTAGAAGCAGATATTTCCCTGTGCTTTCTGCTGTTTCTTCCATAGGCCGGTATTGGGCTGAAAACGCCTGTTTTGAAACTCTGCACAGAAAGGGTTTGCAGACTGCTGAATCCACACACGGGTTTAACTCTGGAAGTTGAGTGCACACATTGACAACCGTTCTGTTAGATAGCTGCGTTTTGGATTTAGAAGCAGATATTTCCCTGTGCTTTCTGCTGTTTCTTCCATAGGCCGGTATTGGGCTGAAAACGCCTGTTTTGAAACTCTGCACAGAAAGGGTTTGCAGACTGCTGAATCCACACACGGGTTTAACTCTGGAAGTTGAGTGCACACATTGACAACCGTTCTGTTAGATAGCTGCGTTTTGGATTTAGAAGCAGATATTTCCCTGTGCTTTCTGCTGTTTCTTCCATAGGCCGGTATTGGGCTGAAAACGCCTGTTTTGAAACTCTGCACAGAAAGGGTTTGCAGACTGCTGAATCCACACACGGGTTTAACTCTGGAAGTTGAGTGCACACATTGACAACCGTTCTGTTAGATAGCTGCGTTTTGGATTTAGAAGCAGATATTTCCCTGTGCTTTCTGCTGTTTCTTCCATAGGCCGGTATTGGGCTGAAAACGCCTGTTTTGAAACTCTGCACAGAAAGGGTTTGCAGACTGCTGAATCCACACACGGGTTTAACTCTGGAAGTTGAGTGCACACATTGACAACCGTTCTGTTAGATAGCTGCGTTTTGGATTTAGAAGCAGATATTTCCCTGTGCTTTCTGCTGTTTCTTCCGTAGGCCGGTATTGGGCTGAAAACGCCTGTTTTGAAACTCTGCACAGAAAGGGTTTGCAGACTGCTGAATCCACACACGGGTTTAACTCTGGAAGTTGAGTGCACACATTGACAACCGTTCTGTTAGATAGCTGCGTTTTGGATTTAGAAGCAGATATTTCCCTGTGCTTTCTGCTGTTTCTTCCATAGGCCAGTATTGGGCTGAAAACGCCTGTTTTGAAACTCTGCACAGAAAGGGTTTGCAGACTGCTGAATCCACACACGGGTTTAACTCTGGAAGTTGAGTGCACACATTGACAACCGTTCTGTTAGATAGCTGCGTTTTGGATTTAGAAGCAGATATTTCCCTGTGCTTTCTGCTGTTTCTTCCATAGGCCGGTATTGGGCTGAAAACGCCTGTTTTGAAACTCTGCACAGAAAGGGTTTGCAGACTGCTGAATCCACACACGGGTTTAACTCTGGAAGTTGAGTGCACACATTGACAACCGTTCTGTTAGATAGCTGCGTTTTGGATTTAGAAGCAGATATTTCCCTGTGCTTTCTGCTGTTTCTTCCATAGGCCGGTATTGGGCTGAAAACGCCTGTTTTGAAACTCTGCACAGAAAGGGTTTGCAGACTGCTGAATCCACACACGGGTTTAACTCTGGAAGTTGAGTGCACACATTGACAACCGTTCTGTTAGATAGCTGCGTTTTGGATTTAGAAGCAGATATTTCCCTGTGCTTTCTGCTGTTTCTTCCATAGGCCGGTATTGGGCTGAAAACGCCTGTTTTGAAACTCTGCACAGAAAGGGTTTGCAGACTGCTGAATCCACACACGGGTTTAACTCTGGAAGTTGAGTGCACACATTGACAACCGTTCTGTTAGCTAGCTGCGTTTTGGATTTAGAAGCAGATATTTCCCTGTGCTTTCTGCTGTTTCTTCCGTAGGCCGGTATTGGGCTGAAAACGCCTGTTTTGAAACTCTGCACAGAAAGGGTTTGCAGACTGCTGAATCCACACACGGGTTTAACTCTGGAAGTTGAGTGCACACATTGACAACCGTTCTGTTAGCCGCGTTTTGGATTTAGAAGCAGATATTTCCCTGTGCTTTCTGCTGTTTCTTCCATAGGCCGGTATTGGGCTGAAAACGCCTGTTTTGAAACTCTGCACAGAAAGGGTTTGCAGACTGCTGAATCCACACACGGGTTTAACTCTGGAAGTTGAGTGCACACATTGACAACCGTTCTGTTAGATAGCTGCGTTTTGGATTTAGAAGCAGATATTTCCCTGTGCTTTCTGCTGTTTCTTCCATAGGCCGGTATTGGGCTGAAAACGCCTGTTTTGAAACTCTGCACAGAAAGGGTTTGCAGACTGCTGAATCCACACACGGGTTTAACTCTGGAAGTTGAGTGCACACATTGACAACCGTTCTGTTAGATAGCTGCGTTTTGGATTTAGAAGCAGATATTTCCCTGTGCTTTCTGCTGTTTCTTCCATAGGCCGGTATTGGGCTGAAAACGCCTGTTTTGAAACTCTGCACAGAAAGGGTTTGCAGACTGCTGAATCCACACACGGGTTTAACTCTGGAAGTTGAGTGCACACATTGACAACCGTTCTGTTAGATAGCTGCGTTTTGGATTTAGAAGCAGATATTTCCCTGTGCTTTCTGCTGTTTCTTCCATAGGCCGGTATTGGGCTGAAAACGCCTGTTTTGAAACTCTGCACAGAAAGGGTTTGCAGACTGCTGAATCCACACACGGGTTTAACTCTGGAAGTTGAGTGCACACATTGACAACCGTTCTGTTAGCTAGCTGCGTTTTGGATTTAGAAGCAGATATTTCCCTGTGCTTTCTGCTGTTTCTTCCATAGGCCGGTATTGGGCTGAAAACGCCTGTTTTGAAACTCTGCACAGAAAGGGTTTGCAGACTGCTGAATCCACACACGGGTTTAACTCTGGAAGTTGAGTGCACACATTGACAACCGTTCTGTTAGCCGCGTTTTGGATTTAGAAGCAGATATTTCCCTGTGCTTTCTGCTGTTTCTTCCATAGGCCGGTATTGGGCTGAAAACGCCTGTTTTGAAACTCTGCACAGAAAGGGTTTGCAGACTGCTGAATCCACACACGGGTTTAACTCTGGAAGTTGAGTGCACACATTGACAACCGTTCTGTTAGATAGCTGCGTTTTGGATTTAGAAGCAGATATTTCCCTGTGCTTTCTGCTGTTTCTTCCATAGGCCGGTATTGGGCTGAAAACGCCTGTTTTGAAACTCTGCACAGAAAGGGTTTGCAGACTGCTGAATCCACACACGGGTTTAACTCTGGAAGTTGAGTGCACACATTGACAACCGTTCTGTTAGATAGCTGCGTTTTGGATTTAGAAGCAGATATTTCCCTGTGCTTTCTGCTGTTTCTTCCATAGGCCGGTATTGGGCTGAAAACGCCTGTTTTGAAACTCTGCACAGAAAGGGTTTGCAGACTGCTGAATCCACACACGGGTTTAACTCTGGAAGTTGAGTGCACACATTGACAACCGTTCTGTTAGATAGCTGCGTTTTGGATTTAGAAGCAGATATTTCCCTGTGCTTTCTGCTGTTTCTTCCATAGGCCGGTATTGGGCTGAAAACGCCTGTTTTGAAACTCTGCACAGAAAGGGTTTGCAGACTGCTGAATCCACACACGGGTTTAACTCTGGAAGTTGAGTGCACACATTGACAACCGTTCTGTTAGATAGCTGCGTTTTGGATTTAGAAGCAGATATTTCCCTGTGCTTTCTGCTGTTTCTTCCGTAGGCCGGTATTGGGCTGAAAACGCCTGTTTTGAAACTCTGCACAGAAAGGGTTTGCAGACTGCTGAATCCACACACGGGTTTAACTCTGGAAGTTGAGTGCACACATTGACAACCGTTCTGTTAGATAGCTGCGTTTTGGATTTAGAAGCAGATATTTCCCTGTGCTTTCTGCTGTTTCTTCCATAGGCCAGTATTGGGCTGAAAACGCCTGTTTTGAAACTCTGCACAGAAAGGGTTTGCAGACTGCTGAATCCACACACGGGTTTAACTCTGGAAGTTGAGTGCACACATTGACAACCGTTCTGTTAGATAGCTGCGTTTTGGATTTAGAAGCAGATATTTCCCTGTGCTTTCTGCTGTTTCTTCCATAGGCCGGTATTGGGCTGAAAACGCCTGTTTTGAAACTCTGCACAGAAAGGGTTTGCAGACTGCTGAATCCACACACGGGTTTAACTCTGGAAGTTGAGTGCACACATTGACAACCGTTCTGTTAGATAGCTGCGTTTTGGATTTAGAAGCAGATATTTCCCTGTGCTTTCTGCTGTTTCTTCCATAGGCCGGTATTGGGCTGAAAACGCCTGTTTTGAAACTCTGCACAGAAAGGGTTTGCAGACTGCTGAATCCACACACGGGTTTAACTCTGGAAGTTGAGTGCACACATTGACAACCGTTCTGTTAGATAGCTGCGTTTTGGATTTAGAAGCAGATATTTCCCTGTGCTTTCTGCTGTTTCTTCCATAGGCCGGTATTGGGCTGAAAACGCCTGTTTTGAAACTCTGCACAGAAAGGGTTTGCAGACTGCTGAATCCACACACGGGTTTAACTCTGGAAGTTGAGTGCACACATTGACAACCGTTCTGTTAGATAGCTGCGTTTTGGATTTAGAAGCAGATATTTCCCTGTGCTTTCTGCTGTTTCTTCCGTAGGCCGGTATTGGGCTGAAAACGCCTGTTTTGAAACTCTGCACAGAAAGGGTTTGCAGACTGCTGAATCCACACACGGGTTTAACTCTGGAAGTTGAGTGCACACATTGACAACCGTTCTGTTAGCCGCGTTTTGGATTTAGAAGCAGATATTTCCCTGTGCTTTCTGCTGTTTCTTCCATAGGCCGGTATTGGGCTGAAAACGCCTGTTTTGAAACTCTGCACAGAAAGGGTTTGCAGACTGCTGAATCCACACACGGGTTTAACTCTGGAAGTTGAGTGCACACATTGACAACCGTTCTGTTAGATAGCTGCGTTTTGGATTTAGAAGCAGATATTTCCCTGTGCTTTCTGCTGTTTCTTCCATAGGCCGGTATTGGGCTGAAAACGCCTGTTTTGAAACTCTGCACAGAAAGGGTTTGCAGACTGCTGAATCCACACACGGGTTTAACTCTGGAAGTTGAGTGCACACATTGACAACCGTTCTGTTAGATAGCTGCGTTTTGGATTTAGAAGCAGATATTTCCCTGTGCTTTCTGCTGTTTCTTCCATAGGCCGGTATTGGGCTGAAAACGCCTGTTTTGAAACTCTGCACAGAAAGGGTTTGCAGACTGCTGAATCCACACACGGGTTTAACTCTGGAAGTTGAGTGCACACATTGACAACCGTTCTGTTAGATAGCTGCGTTTTGGATTTAGAAGCAGATATTTCCCTGTGCTTTCTGCTGTTTCTTCCATAGGCCGGTATTGGGCTGAAAACGCCTGTTTTGAAACTCTGCACAGAAAGGGTTTGCAGACTGCTGAATCCACACACGGGTTTAACTCTGGAAGTTGAGTGCACACATTGACAACCGTTCTGTTAGATAGCTGCGTTTTGGATTTAGAAGCAGATATTTCCCTGTGCTTTCTGCTGTTTCTTCCGTAGGCCGGTATTGGGCTGAAAACGCCTGTTTTGAAACTCTGCACAGAAAGGGTTTGCAGACTGCTGAATCCACACACGGGTTTAACTCTGGAAGTTGAGTGCACACATTGACAACCGTTCTGTTAGATAGCTGCGTTTTGGATTTAGAAGCAGATATTTCCCTGTGCTTTCTGCTGTTTCTTCCATAGGCCGGTATTGGGCTGAAAACGCCTGTTTTGAAACTCGGCACAGAAAGGGTTTGCAGACTGCTGAATCCACACACGGGTTTAACTCTGGAAGTTGAGTGCACACATTGACAACCGTTCTGTTAGATAGCCGCGTTTTGGATTTAGAAGCAGATATTTCCCTGTGCTTTCTGCTGTTTCTTACATAGGCCGGTATTGGTCTGAAAACGCCTGTTTTGAAACTCTGCACAGAAAGGGTTTGCAGACTGCTGAATCCACACCCGGATTTAACTCTGGAAGTTGAGTGCACACATTGACAACCGTTCTGTTAGATAGCTGCGTTTTGGATTTAGAAGCAGATATTTCCCTGTGCTTTCTGCTGTTTCTTCCATAGGCCGGTATTGGGCTGAAAACGCCTGTTTTGAAACTCTGCACAGAAAGGGTTTGCAGACTGCTGAATCCACACACGGGTTTAACTCTGGAAGTTGAGTGCACACATTGACAACCGTTCTGTTAGATAGCTGCGTTTTGGATTTAGAAGCAGATATTTCCCTGTGCTTTCTGCTGTATCTTCCATAGGCCGGTATTGGGCTGAAAACGCCTGTTTTGAAACTCTGCACAGAAAGGGTTTGCAGACTGCTGAATCCACACACGGGTTTAACTCTGGAAGTTCAGTGCACACATTGACAACCGTTCTGTTAGATAGCCGCGTTTTGGATTTAGAATCAGATATTTCCCTGTGCTTTCTGCTGTTTCTTCCATAGGCCGGTATTGGGCTGAAAACGCCTGTTTTGAAACTCTGCACAGAAAGGGTTTGCAGACTGCTGAATCCACACACGGGTTTAACTCTGGAAGTTGAGTGCACACATTGACAACCGTTCTGTTAGATAGCTGCGTTTTGGATTTACAAGCAGATATTTCCCTGTGCTTTCTGCTGTTTCTTCCATAGGCCGGTATTGGGCTGAAAACGCCTGTTTTGAAACTCTGCACAGAAACGGTTTGCAGACTGCTGAATCCACACACGGGTTTAACTCTGGAAGTTGAGTGCACACATTGACAACCGTTCTGTTAGATAGCTGCGTTTTGGATTTAGAAGCAGATATTTCCCTGTGCTTTCTGCTGTTTCTTCCATAGGCCGGTATTGGGCTGAAAACGCCTGTTTTGAAACTCTGCACAGAAAGGGTTTGCAGACTGCTGAATCCACACACGGGTTTAACTCTGGAAGTTGAGTGCACACATTGACAACCGTTCTGTTAGATAGCTGCGTTTTGGATTTAGAAGCAGATATTTCCCTGTGCTTTCTGCTGTTTCTTCCATAGGCCGGTATTGGGCTGAAAACGCCTGTTTTGAAACTCTGCACAGAAAGGGTTTGCAGACTGCTGAATCCACACACGGGTTTAACTCTGGAAGTTGAGTGCACACATTGACAACCGTTCTGTTAGATAGCTGCGTTTTGGATTTAGAAGCAGATATTTCCCTGTGCTTTCTGCTGTTTCTTCCATAGGCCGGTATTGGGCTGAAAACGCCTGTTTTGAAACTCTGCACAGAAACGGTTTGCAGACTGCTGAATCCACACACGGGTTTAACTCTGGAAGTTGAGTGCACACATTGACAACCGTTCTGTTAGATAGCTGCGTTTTGGATTTAGAAGCAGATATTTCCCTGTGCTTTCTGCTGTTTCTTCCATAGGCCGGTATTGGGCTGAAAACGCCTGTTTTGAAACTCTGCACAGAAAGGGTTTGCAGACTGCTGAATCCACACACGGGTTTAACTCTGGAAGTTGAGTGCACACATTGACAACCGTTCTGTTAGATAGCTGCGTTTTGGATTTAGAAGCAGATATTTCCCTGTGCTTTCTGCTGTTTCTTCCATAGGCCGGTATTGGGCTGAAAACGCCTGTTTTGAAACTCTGCACAGAAAGGGTTTGCAGACTGCTGAACACACACAGGGGTTTAACTCTGGAAGTTGAGTGCACACATTGACAACCGTTCTGTTAGATAGCTGCGTTTTGGATTTAGAAGCAGATATTTCCCTGTGCTTTCTGCTGTTTCTTCCGTAGGCCGGTATTGGGCTGAAAACGCCTGTTTTGAAACTCTGCACAGAAAGGGTTTGCAGACTGCTGAATCCACACACGGGTTTAACTCTGGAAGTTGAGTGCACACATTGACAACCGTTCTGTTAGATAGCTGCGTTTTGGATTTAGAAGCAGATATTTCCCTGTGCTTTCTGCTGTTTCTTCCATAGGCCGGTATTGGGCTGAAAACGCCTGTTTTGAAACTCTGCACAGAAACGGTTTGCAGACTGCTGAATCCACACACGGGTTTAACTCTGGAAGTTGAGTGCACACATTGACAACCGTTCTGTTAGATAGCCGCGTTTTGGATTTAGAAGCAGATATTTCCCTGTGCTTTCTGCTGTTTCTTCCGTAGGCCGGTATTGGGCTGAAAACGCCTGTTTTGAAACTCTGCACAGAAAGGGTTTGCAGACTGCTGAATCCACACACGGGTTTAACTCTGGAAGTTGAGTGCACACATTGACAACCGTTCTGTTAGATAGCTGCGTTTTGGATTTAGAAGCAGATATTTCCCTGTGCTTTCTGCTGTTTCTTCCATAGGCCGGTATTGGGCTGAAAACGCCTGTTTTGAAACTCTGCACAGAAACGGTTTGCAGACTGCTGAATCCACACACGGGTTTAACTCTGGAAGTTGAGTGCACACATTGACAACCGTTCTGTTAGATAGCCGCGTTTTGGATTTAGAAGCAGATATTTCCCTGTGCTTTCTGCTGTTTCTTCCATAGGCCGGTATTGGGCTGAAAACGCCTGTTTTGAAACTCTGCACAGAAAGGGTTTGCAGACTGCTGAATCCACACACGGGTTTAACTCTGGAAGTTGAGTGCACACATTGACAACCGTTCTGTTAGATAGCTGCGTTTTGGATTTAGAAGCAGATATTTCCCTGTGCTTTCTGCTGTTTCTTCCATAGGCCGGTATTGGGCTGAAAACGCCTGTTTTGAAACTCTGCACAGAAAGGGTTTGCAGACTGCTGAATCCACACACGGGTTTAACTCTGGAAGTTGAGTGCACACATTGACAACCGTTCTGTTAGATAGCTGCGTTTTGGATTTAGAAGCAGATATTTCCCTGTGCTTTCTGCTGTTTCTTCCGTAGGCCGGTATTGGGCTGAAAACGCCTGTTTTGAAACTCTGCACAGAAAGGGTTTGCAGACTGCTGAATCCACACACGGGTTTAACTCTGGAAGTTGAGTGCACACATTGACAACCGTTCTGTTAGATAGCTGCGTTTTGGATTTAGAAGCAGATATTTCCCTGTGCTTTCTGCTGTTTCTTCCATAGGCCAGTATTGGGCTGAAAACGCCTGTTTTGAAACTCTGCACAGAAAGGGTTTGCAGACTGCTGAATCCACACACGGGTTTAACTCTGGAAGTTGAGTGCACACATTGACAACCGTTCTGTTAGATAGCTGCGTTTTGGATTTAGAAGCAGATATTTCCCTGTGCTTTCTGCTGTTTCTTCCATAGGCCGGTATTGGGCTGAAAACGCCTGTTTTGAAACTCTGCACAGAAAGGGTTTGCAGACTGCTGAATCCACACACGGGTTTAACTCTGGAAGTTGAGTGCACACATTGACAACCGTTCTGTTAGATAGCTGCGTTTTGGATTTAGAAGCAGATATTTCCCTGTGCTTTCTGCTGTTTCTTCCATAGGCCGGTATTGGGCTGAAAACGCCTGTTTTGAAACTCTGCACAGAAAGGGTTTGCAGACTGCTGAATCCACACACGGGTTTAACTCTGGAAGTTGAGTGCACACATTGACAACCGTTCTGTTAGATAGCTGCGTTTTGGATTTAGAAGCAGATATTTCCCTGTGCTTTCTGCTGTTTCTTCCATAGGCCGGTATTGGGCTGAAAACGCCTGTTTTGAAACTCTGCACAGAAAGGGTTTGCAGACTGCTGAATCCACACACGGGTTTAACTCTGGAAGTTGAGTGCACACATTGACAACCGTTCTGTTAGCTAGCTGCGTTTTGGATTTAGAAGCAGATATTTCCCTGTGCTTTCTGCTGTTTCTTCCATAGGCCGGTATTGGGCTGAAAACGCCTGTTTTGAAACTCTGCACAGAAAGGGTTTGCAGACTGCTGAATCCACACACGGGTTTAACTCTGGAAGTTGAGTGCACACATTGACAACCGTTCTGTTAGCCGCGTTTTGGATTTAGAAGCAGATATTTCCCTGTGCTTTCTGCTGTTTCTTCCATAGGCCGGTATTGGGCTGAAAACGCCTGTTTTGAAACTCTGCACAGAAAGGGTTTGCAGACTGCTGAATCCACACACGGGTTTAACTCTGGAAGTTGAGTGCACACATTGACAACCGTTCTGTTAGATAGCTGCGTTTTGGATTTAGAAGCAGATATTTCCCTGTGCTTTCTGCTGTTTCTTCCATAGGCCGGTATTGGGCTGAAAACGCCTGTTTTGAAACTCTGCACAGAAAGGGTTTGCAGACTGCTGAATCCACACACGGGTTTAACTCTGGAAGTTGAGTGCACACATTGACAACCGTTCTGTTAGATAGCTGCGTTTTGGATTTAGAAGCAGATATTTCCCTGTGCTTTCTGCTGTTTCTTCCGTAGGCCGGTATTGGGCTGAAAACGCCTGTTTTGAAACTCTGCACAGAAAGGGTTTGCAGACTGCTGAATCCACACACGGGTTTAACTCTGGAAGTTGAGTGCACACATTGACAACCGTTCTGTTAGATAGCTGCGTTTTGGATTTAGAAGCAGATATTTCCCTGTGCTTTCTGCTGTTTCTTCCATAGGCCGGTATTGGGCTGAAAACGCCTGTTTTGAAACTCTGCACAGAAAGGGTTTGCAGACTGCTGAATCCACACACGGGTTTAACTCTGGAAGTTGAGTGCACACATTGACAACCGTTCTGTTAGATAGCTGCGTTTTGGATTTAGAAGCAGATATTTCCCTGTGCTTTCTGCTGTTTCTTCCATAGGCCGGTATTGGGCTGAAAACGCCTGTTTTGAAACTCTGCACAGAAAGGGTTTGCAGACTGCTGAATCCACACACGGGTTTAACTCTGGAAGTTGAGTGCACACATTGACAACCGTTCTGTTAGATAGCTGCGTTTTGGATTTAGAAGCAGATATTTCCCTGTGCTTTCTGCTGTTTCTTCCATAGGCCGGTATTGGGCTGAAAACGCCTGTTTTGAAACTCGGCACAGAAAGGGTTTGCAGACTGCTGAATCCACACACGGGTTTAACTCTGGAAGTTGAGTGCACACATTGACAACCGTTCTGTTAGATAGCCGCGTTTTGGATTTAGAAGCAGATATTTCCCTGTGCTTTCTGCTGTTTCTTACATAGGCCGGTATTGGTCTGAAAACGCCTGTTTTGAAACTCTGCACAGAAAGGGTTTGCAGACTGCTGAATCCACACCCGGATTTAACTCTGGAAGTTGAGTGCACACATTGACAACCGTTCTGTTAGATAGCTGCGTTTTGGATTTAGAAGCAGATATTTCCCTGTGCTTTCTGCTGTTTCTTCCATAGGCCGGTATTGGGCTGAAAACGCCTGTTTTGAAACTCTGCACAGAAAGGGTTTGCAGACTGCTGAATCCACACACGGGTTTAACTCTGGAAGTTGAGTGCACACATTGACAACCGTTCTGTTAGATAGCTGCGTTTTGGATTTAGAAGCAGATATTTCCCTGTGCTTTCTGCTGTTTCTTCCATAGGCCGGTATTGGGCTGAAAACGCCTGTTTTGAAACTCTGCACAGAAAGGGTTTGCAGACTGCTGAATCCACACACGGGTTTAACTCTGGAAGTTCAGTGCACAGATTGACAACCGTTCTGTTAGATAGCCGCGTTTTGGATTTAGAATCAGATATTTCCCTGTGCTTTCTGCTGTTTCTTCCATAGGCCGGTATTGGGCTGAAAACGCCTGTTTTGAAACTCTGCACAGAAAGGGTTTGCAGACTGCTGAATCCACACACGGGTTTAACTCTGGAAGTTGAGTGCACACATTGACAACCGTTCTGTTAGATAGCTGCGTTTTGGATTTACAAGCAGATATTTCCCTGTGCTTTCTGCTGTTTCTTCCATAGGCCGGTATTGGGCTGAAAACGCCTGTTTTGAAACTCTGCACAGAAACGGTTTGCAGACTGCTGAATCCACACACGGGTTTAACTCTGGAAGTTGAGTGCACACATTGACAACCGTTCTGTTAGATAGCTGCGTTTTGGATTTAGAAGCAGATATTTCCCTGTGCTTTCTGCTGTTTCTTCCATAGGCCGGTATTGGGCTGAAAACGCCTGTTTTGAAACTCTGCACAGAAAGGGTTTGCAGACTGCTGAATCCACACACGGGTTTAACTCTGGAAGTTGAGTGCACACATTGACAACCGTTCTGTTAGATAGCTGCGTTTTGGATTTAGAAGCAGATATTTCCCTGTGCTTTCTGCTGTTTCTTCCATAGGCCGGTATTGGGCTGAAAACGCCTGTTTTGAAACTCTGCACAGAAAGGGTTTGCAGACTGCTGAATCCACACACGGGTTTAACTCTGGAAGTTGAGTGCACACATTGACAACCGTTCTGTTAGATAGCTGCGTTTTGGATTTAGAAGCAGATATTTCCCTGTGCTTTCTGCTGTTTCTTCCATAGGCCGGTATTGGGCTGAAAACGCCTGTTTTGAAACTCTGCACAGAAACGGTTTGCAGACTGCTGAATCCACACACGGGTTTAACTCTGGAAGTTGAGTGCACACATTGACAACCGTTCTGTTAGATAGCTGCGTTTTGGATTAAGAAGCAGATATTTCCCTGTGCTTTCTGCTGTTTCTTCCATAGGCCGGTATTGGGCTGAAAACGCCTGTTTTGAAACTCTGCACAGAAAGGGTTTGCAGACTGCTGAATCCACACACGGGTTTAACTCTGGAAGTTGAGTGCACACATTGACAACCGTTCTGTTAGATAGCTGCGTTTTGGATTTAGAAGCAGATATTTCCCTGTGCTTTCTGCTGTTTCTTCCATAGGCCGGTATTGGGCTGAAAACGCCTGTTTTGAAACTCTGCACAGAAAGGGTTTGCAGACTGCTGAATCCACACACGGGTTTAACTCTGGAAGTTGAGTGCACACATTGACAACCGTTCTGTTAGATAGCCGCGTTTTGGATTTAGAAGCAGATATTTCCCTGGGCTTTCTGCTGTTTCTTCCATAGGCCGGTATTGGGCTGAAAACGCCTGTTTTGAAACTCTGCACAGAAAGGGTTTGCAGACTGCTGAATCCACACACGGGTTTAACTCTGGAAGTTGAGTGCACACATTGACAACCGTTCTGTTAGATAGCTGCGTTTTGGATTTAGAAGCAGATATTTCCCTGTGCTTTCTGCTGTTTCTTCCATAGGCCGGTATTGGGCTGAAAACGCCTGTTTTGAAACTCTGCACAGAAAGGGTTTGCAGACTGCTGAATCCACACACGGGTTTAACTCTGGAAGTTGAGTGCACACATTGACAACCATTCTGTTAGATAGCTGCGTTTTGGATTTAGAAGCAGATATTTCCCTGTGCTTTCTGCTGTTTCTTCCATAGGCCGGTATTGGGCTGAAAACGCCTGTTTTGAAACTCTGCACAGAAAGGGTTTGCAGACAGCTGAATCCACACACGGGTTTAACTCTGGAAGTTGAGTGCACACATTGACAACCGTTCTGTTAGATAGCTGCGTTTTGGATTTAGAAGCAGATATTTCCCTGTGCTTTCTGCTGTTTCTTCCATAGGCCGGTATTGGGCTGAAAACGCCTGTTTTGAAACTCTGCACAAAAAGGGTTTGCAGACTGCTGAATCCACACACGGGTTTAACTCTGGAAGTTGAGTGCACACATTGACAACCGTTCTGTTAGATAGCTGCGTTTTGGATTTACAAGCAGATATTTCCCTGTGCTTTCTGCTGTGTCTTCCATAGGCCGGTATTGGGCTGAAAACGCCTGTTTTGAAACTCTGCACAGAAACGGTTTGCAGACTGCTGAATCCACACACGGGTTTAACTCTGGAAGTTGAGTGCACACATTGACAACCGTTCTGTTAGATAGCTGCGTTTTGGATTTAGAAGCAGATATTTCCCTGTGCTTTCTGCTGTTTCTTCCATAGGCCGGTATTGGGCTGAAAACGCCTGTTTTGAAACTCTGCACAGAAAGGGTTTGCAGACTGCTGAATCCACACACGGGTTTAACTCTGGAAGTTGAGTGCACACATTGACAACCGTTCTGTTAGATAGCTGCGTTTTGGATTTAGAAGCAGATATTTCCCTGTGCTTTCTGCTGTTTCTTCCATAGGCCGGTATTGGGCTGAAAACGCCTGTTTTGAAACTCTGCACAGAAAGGGTTTGCAGACTGCTGAATCCACACACGGGTTTAACTCTGGAAGTTGAGTGCACACATTGACAACCGTTCTGTTAGATAGCTGCGTTTTGGATTTAGAAGCAGATATTTCCCTGTGCTTTCTGCTGTTTCTTCCATAGGCCGGTATTGGGCTGAAAACGCCTGTTTTGAAACTCTGCACAGAAAGGGTTTGCAGACTGCTGAATCCACACACGGGTTTAACTCTGGAAGTTGAGTGCACACATTGACAACCGTTCTGTTAGATAGCTGCGTTTTGGATTTACAAGCAGATATTTCCCTGTGCTTTCTGCTGTTTCTTCCATAGGCCGGTATTGGGCTGAAAACGCCTGTTTTGAAACTCTGCACAGAAAGGGTTTGCAGACTGCTGAATCCACACACGGGTTTAACTCTGGAAGTTGAGTGCACACATTGACAACCGTTCTGTTAGATAGCTGCGTTTTGGATTTAGAAGCAGATATTTCCCTGTGCTTTCTGCTGTTTCTTCCATAGGCCGGTATTGGGCTGAAAACGCCTGTTTTGAAACTCTGCACAGAAAGGGTTTGCAGACTGCTGAATCCACACACGGGTTTAACTCTGGAAGTTGAGTGCACACATTGACAACCGTTCTGTTAGATAGCTGCGTTTTGGATTTAGAAGCAGATATTTCCCTGTGCTTTCTGCTGTTTCTTCCATAGGCCGGTATTGGGCTGAAAACGCCTGTTTTGAAACTCTGCACAGAAAGGGTTTGCAGACTGCTGAATCCACACACGGGTTTAACTCTGGAAGTTGAGTGCACACATTGACAACCGTTCTGTTAGATAGCTGCGTTTTGGATTTAGAAGCAGATATTTCCCTGGGCTTTCTGCTGTTTCTTCCATAGGCCGGTATTGGGCTGAAAACGCCTGTTTTGAAACTCTGCACAGAAAGGGTTTGCAGACTGCTGAATCCACACACGGGTTTAACTCTGGAAGTTGAGTGCACACATTGACAACCGTTCTGTTAGATAGCTGCGTTTTGGATTTAGAAGCAGATATTTCCCTGTGCTTTCTGCTGTTTCTTCCATAGGCCGGTATTGGGCTGAAAACGCCTGTTTTGAAACTCTGCACAGAAAGGGTTTGCAGACTGCTGAATCCACACACGGGTTTAACTCTGGAAGTTGAGTGCACACATTGACAACCATTCTGTTAGATAGCTGCGTTTTGGATTTAGAAGCAGATATTTCCCTGTGCTTTCTGCTGTTTCTTCCATAGGCCGGTATTGGGCTGAAAACGCCTGTTTTGAAACTCTGCACAGAAAGGGTTTGCAGACAGCTGAATCCACACACGGGTTTAACTCTGGAAGTTGAGTGCACACATTGACAACCGTTCTGTTAGATAGCTGCGTTTTGAATTTAGAAGCAGATATTTCCCTGTGCTTTCTGCTGTTTCTTCCATAGGCCGGTATTGGGCTGAAAACGCCTGTTTTGAAACTCTGCACAGAAAGGGTTTGCAGACTGCTGAATCCACACACGGGTTTAACTCTGGAAGTTGAGTGCACACATTGACAACCGTTCTGTTAGATAGCTGCGTTTTGGATTTACAAGCAGATATTTCCCTGTGCTTTCTGCTGTGTCTTCCATAGGCCGGTATTGGGCTGAAAACGCCTGTTTTGAAACTCTGCACAGAAACGGTTTGCAGACTGCTGAATCCACACCCGGATTTAACTCTGGAAGTTGAGTGCACACATTGACAACCGTTCTGTTAGATAGCCGCGTTTTGGATTTAGAAGCAGATATTTCCCTGTGCTTTCTGCTGTTTCTTCCGTAGGCCGGTATTGGGCTGAAAACGCCTGTTTTGAAACTCTGCACAGAAAGGGTTTGCAGACTGCTGAATCCACACACGGGTTTAACTCTGGAAGTTGAGTGCACACATTGACAACCGTTCTGTTAGATAGCTGCGTTTTGGATTTAGAAGCAGATATTTCCCTGTGCTTTCTGCTGTTTCTTCCATAGGCCGGTATTGGGCTGAAAACGCCTGTTTTGAAACTCTGCACAGAAAGGGTTTGCAGACTGCTGAATCCACACACGGGTTTAACTCTGGAAGTTGAGTGCACACATTGACAACCGTTCTGTTAGATAGCTGCGTTTTGGATTTAGAAGCAGATATTTCCCTGTGCTTTCTGCTGTTTCTTCCATAGGCCGGTATTGGGCTGAAAACGCCTGTTTTGAAACTCTGCACAGAAAGGGTTTGCAGACTGCTGAATCCACACACGGGTTTAACTCTGGAAGTTGAGTGCACACATTGACAACCGTTCTGTTAGATAGCTGCGTTTTGGATTTAGAAGCAGATATTTCCCTGTGCTTTCTGCTGTTTCTTCCATAGGCCGGTATTGGGCTGAAAACGCCTGTTTTGAAACTCTGCACAGAAAGGGTTTGCAGACTGCTGAATCCACACACGGGTTTAACTCTGGAAGTTGAGTGCACACATTGACAACCGTTCTGTTAGATAGCCGCGTTTTGGATTTAGAATCAGATATTTCCCTGTGCTTTCTGCTGTTTCTTCCATAGGCCGGTATTGGGCTGAAAACGCCTGTTTTGAAACTCTGCACAGAAAGGGTTTGCAGACTGCTGAATCCACACACGGGTTTAACTCTGGAAGTTGAGTGCACACATTGACAACCGTTCTGTTAGATAGCTGCGTTTTGGATTTAGAAGCAGATATTTCCCTGTGCTTTCTGCTGTTTCTTCCATAGGCCGGTATTGGGCTGAAAACGCCTGTTTTGAAACTCTGCACAGAAAGGGTTTGCAGACTGCTGAATCCACACACGGGTTTAACTCTGGAAGTTGAGTGCACACATTGACAACCGTTCTGTTAGATAGCTGCGTTTTGGATTTAGAAGCAGATATTTCCCTGTGCTTTCTGCTGTTTCTTCCATAGGCCGGTATTGGGCTGAAAACGCCTGTTTTGAAACTCTGCACAGAAAGGGTTTGCAGACTGCTGAATCCACACACGGGTTTAACTCTGGAAGTTGAGTGCACACATTGACAACCGTTCTGTTAGATAGCTGCGTTTTGGATTTAGAAGCAGATATTTCCCTGTGCTTTCTGCTGTTTCTTCCATAGGCCGGTATTGGGCTGAAAACGCCTGTTTTGAAACTCTGCACAGAAAGGGTTTGCAGACTGCTGAATCCACACACGGGTTTAACTCTGGAAGTTGAGTGCACACATTGACAACCGTTATGTTAGCCGCGTTTTGGATTTAGAAGCAGATATTTCCCTGTGCTTTCTGCTGTTTCTTCCATAGGCCGGTATTGGGCTGAAAACGCCTGTTTTGAAACTCTGCACAGAAAGGGTTTGCAGACTGCTGAATCCACACACGGGTTTAACTCTGGAAGTTGAGTGCACACATTGACAACCGTTCTGTTAGATAGCCGCGTTTTGGATTTAGAAGCAGATATTTCCCTGTGCTTTCTGCTGTTTCTTCCATAGGCCGGTATTGGGCTGAAAACGCCTGTTTTGAAACTCTGCACAGAAAGGGTTTGCAGACTGCTGAATCCACACACGGGTTTAACTCTGGAAGTTGAGTGCACACATTGACAACCGTTCTGTTAGATAGCTGCGTTTTGGATTTAGAAGCAGATATTTCCCTGTGCTTTCTGCTGTTTCTTCCATAGGCCGGTATTGGGCTGAAAACGCCTGTTTTGAAACTCTGCACAGAAAGGGTTTGCAGACTGCTGAATCCACACACGGGTTTAACTCTGGAAGTTGAGTGCACACATTGACAACCGTTCTGTTAGATAGCTGCGTTTTGGATTTAGAAGCAGATATTTCCCTGTGCTTTCTGCTGTTTCTTCCATAGGCCGGTATTGGGCTGAAAACGCCTGTTTTGAAACTCTGCACAGAAAGGGTTTGCAGACTGCTGAATCCACACACGGGTTTAACTCTGGAAGTTGAGTGCACACATTGACAACCGTTCTGTTAGATAGCTGCGTTTTGGATTTAGAAGCAGATATTTCCCTGTGCTTTCTGCTGTTTCTTCCATAGGCCGGTATTGGGCTGAAAACGCCTGTTTTGAAACTCTGCACAGAAAGGGTTTGCAGACTGCTGAATCCACACACGGGTTTAACTCTGGAAGTTGAGTGCACACATTGACAACCGTTCTGTTAGATAGCTGCGTTTTGGATTTAGAAGCAGATATTTCCCTGTGCTTTCTGCTGTTTCTTCCATAGGCCGGTATTGGGCTGAAAACGCCTGTTTTGAAACTCTGCACAGAAAGGGTTTGCAGACTGCTGAATCCACACACGGGTTTAACTCTGGAAGTTGAGTGCACACATTGACAACCGTTCTGTTAGATAGCCGCGTTTTGGATTTAGAAGCAGATATTTCCCTGTGCTTTCTGCTGTTTCTTCCATAGGCCGGTATTGGGCTGAAAACGCCTGTTTTGAAACTCTGCACAGAAAGGGTTTGCAGACTGCTGAATCCACACACGGGTTTAACTCTGGAAGTTGAGTGCACACATTGACAACCGTTCTGTTAGATAGCTGCGTTTTGGATTTAGAAGCAGATATTTCCCTGTGCTTTCTGCTGTTTCTTCCATAGGCCGGTATTGGGCTGAAAACGCCTGTTTTGAAACTCTGCACAGAAAGGGTTTGCAGACTGCTGAATCCACACACGGGTTTAACTCTGGAAGTTGAGTGCACACATTGACAACCGTTCTGTTAGATAGCTGCGTTTTGGATTTAGAAGCAGATATTTCCCTGTGCTTTCTGCTGTTTCTTCCATAGGCCGGTATTGGGCTGAAAACGCCTGTTTTGAAACTCTGCACAGAAAGGGTTTGCAGACTGCTGAATCCACACACGGGTTTAACTCTGGAAGTTGAGTGCACACATTGACAACCGTTCTGTTAGATAGCTGCGTTTTGGATTTAGAAGCAGATATTTCCCTGTGCTTTCTGCTGTTTCTTCCATAGGCCGGTATTGGGCTGAAAACGCCTGTTTTGAAACTCTGCACAGAAAGGGTTTGCAGACTGCTGAATCCACACACGGGTTTAACTCTGGAAGTTGAGTGCACACATTGACAACCGTTCTGTTAGCCGCGTTTTGGATTTAGAAGCAGATATTTCCCTGTGCTTTCTGCTGTTTCTTCCATAGGCCGGTATTGGGCTGAAAACGCCTGTTTTGAAACTCTGCACAGAAAGGGTTTGCAGACTGCTGAATCCACACACGGGTTTAACTCTGGAAGTTGAGTGCACACATTGACAACCGTTCTGTTAGATAGCCGCGTTTTGGATTTAGAAGCAGATATTTCCCTGTGCTTTCTGCTGTTTCTTCCATAGGCCGGTATTGGGCTGAAAACGCCTGTTTTGAAACTCTGCACAGAAAGGGTTTGCAGACTGCTGAATCCACACACGGGTTTAACTCTGGAAGTTGAGTGCACACATTGACAACCGTTCTGTTAGATAGCTGCGTTTTGGATTTAGAAGCAGATATTTCCCTGTGCTTTCTGCTGTTTCTTCCATAGGCCGGTATTGGGCTGAAAACGCCTGTTTTGAAACTCTGCACAGAAAGGGTTTGCAGACTGCTGAATCCACACACGGGTTTAACTCTGGAAGTTGAGTGCACACATTGACAACCGTTCTGTTAGCCGCGTTTTGGATTTAGAAGCAGATATTTCCCTGTGCTTTCTGCTGTTTCTTCCATAGGCCGGTATTGGGCTGAAAACGCCTGTTTTGAAACTCTGCACAGAAAGGGTTTGCAGACTGCTGAATCCACACACGGGTTTAACTCTGGAAGTTGAGTGCACACATTGACAACCGTTCTGTTAGATAGCCGCGTTTTGGATTTAGAAGCAGATATTTCCCTGTGCTTTCTGCTGTTTCTTCCATAGGCCGGTTATGGGCTGAAAACGCCTGTTTTGGGACTCTGCACAGAAAGTGTTTGCAGACTGCTGAATCCACACACGGGTTTAACTCTGGAAGTTGAGTGCACACATTGACAACCGTTCTGTTAGATAGCTGCGTTTTGGATTTAGAAGCAGATATTTCCCTGTGCTTACTGCTGTTTCTTCCATATGCCGGTAATGGGCTGAAAACGCCTGTTTTGGGTCTCTGCAGAGAAAGTGTTTGCAGACTGCTGAATCCACACACGGGTTTAACTCTGGAAGTTGAGTGCACACATTGACAACCGTTCTGTTAGATAGCTGCGTTTTGGATTTAGAAGCAGATATTTCCCTGTGCTTACTGCTGTTTCTTCCATATGCCGGTAATGGGCTGAAAACGCCTGTTTTGGGACTCTGCACAGAAAGTGTTTGCAGACTGCTGAATCCACACACCGGTTAAACTCTGGAAGTTGAGTGCACACATTGACAACCGTTCTGTTAGATAGCTGCGTTTTGGATTTAGAAGCAGATATTTCCCTGTGCTTACTGCTGTTTCTTCCATATGCCGGTAATGGGCTGAAAACGCCTGTTTTGGGACTCTGCAGAGAAAGTGTTTGCAGACTGCTGAATCCACACACGGGTTTAACTCTGGAAGTTGAGTGCACACATTGACAACCGTTCTGTTAGATAGCTGCGTTTTGGATTTAGAAGCAGATATTTCCCTGTGCTTACTGCTGTTTCTTCCATATGCCGGTAATGGGCTGAAAACGCCTGTTTTGGGACTCTGGAGAGAAAGTGTTTGCAGACTGCTGAATCCACACACGGGTTTATCTCTGGAAGTTGAGTGCACACATTGACAACCGTTCTGTTAGATAGCTGCGTTTTGGATTTAGAAGCAGATATTTCCCTGTGCTTACTGCTGTTTCTTCCATATGCCGGTAATGGGCTGAAAACGCCTGTTTTGGGACTCTGCAGAGAAAGTGTTTGCAGACTGCTGAATCCACACACGGGTTTACCTCTGGAAGTTGAGTGCACACATTGTCAAACGTTCTGTTAAATAGCTGCGTTTTGGATTTGAAGCAGATATTTCCCTGTGCTTACTGCTGTTTCTTCCAAATGCCGGTTATGGGCTGAAAACGCCTGTTTTGGGACTCTGCAGAGAAAGTGTTTGCAGACTGCTGAATCCACACACGGGTTTAACTCTGGAAGTTTAGTGCACACATTGACAACCGTTCTGTTAGATAGCTGCGTTTTGGATTTAGAAGGAGATATTTCCCTGTGCTTACTGCTGTTTCTTCCATATGCCGGTAATGGGCTGAAAACGCCTGTTTTGGGACTCTGCACAGAAAGTGTTTTAAGACTGCTGAATCCACACACGGGTTTAACTCTGGAAGTTGAGTGCACACATTGACAACCGTTCTGTTAGATAGCTGCGTTTTGGATTTAGAAGCAGATATTTCTCTGTGCTTACTGCTGTTTCTTCCAAATGCCGGTAATGGGCTGAAAACGCCTGTTTTGGGACTCTGCAGAGAAAGTGTTTGCAGACTGCTGAATCCACACACGGGTTTAACTCTGGAAGTTGAGTGCACACATAGACAACCGTTCTGTTAGATAGCTGCGTTTTGGATTTAGAAGCAGATATTTCCCTGTGCTTACTGCTGTTTCTTCCAAATGCCGGTAATGGGCTGAAAACGCCTGTTTTGGGACTCTGCAGAGAAAGTGTTTGCAGACTGCTGAATCCACACACGGGTTTAACTCTGGAAGTTGAGTGCACACATTGACAACCGTTCTGTTAGATAGCTGCGTTTCGGATTTAGAAGCAGATATTTCCCTGTGCTTACTGCTGTTTCTTCCATATGCCGGTAATGGGCTGAAAACGCCTGTTTTGGGACTCTGCAGAGAAAGTGTTTGCAGACTGCTGAATCCACACACGGGTTTAACTCTGGAAGTTGAGTGCACACATTGTCAACCGTTCTGTTAGATAGCTGCGTTTTGGATTTAGAAGCAGATATTTCCCTGTGCTTACTGCTGTTTCTTCCAAATGCCGGTAATGGGCTGAAAACGCCTGTTTTGGGACTCTGCAGAGAAAGTGTTTGCAGACTGCTGAATCCACACACGGGTTTACCTCTGGAAGTTGAGTGCACACATTGTCAAACGTTCTGTTAAATAGCTGCGTTTTGGATTTGAAGCAGATATTTCCCTGTGCTTACTGCTGTTTCTTCCAAATGCCGGTTATGGGCTGAAAACGCCTGTTTTGGGACTCTGCAGAGAAAGTGTTTGCAGACTGCTGAATCCACACACGGGTTTACCTCTGGAAGTTTAGTGCACACATTGACAACCGTTCTGTTAGATAGCTGCGTTTTGGATTTAGAAGCAGATATTTCCCTGTGCTTACTGCTGTTTCTTCCATATGCCGGTAATGGGCTGAAAACGCCTGTTTTAGGACTCTGCACAGAAAGTGTTTTAAGACTGCTGAATCCACACACGGGTTTAACTCTGGAAGTTGAGTGCACACATTGACAACCGTTCTGCTAGATAGCTGCGTTTTGGATTTAGAAGCAGATATTTCCCTGTGCTTACTGCTTCTTCCATATGCCGGTAATGGGCTGAAAACGCCTGTTTTGGGACTCTGCACAGAAAGTGTTTTCAGACTGCTGAATCCACACACGGGTTTAACTCTGGAAGTTGAGTGCACACATTCACAACCGTTCTGTTAGATAGCTGCGTTTTGGATTTAGAAGCAGATATTTCCCTGTGCTTACTGCTGTTTCTTCCATATGCCGGTAATGGGCTGAAAAC